>NW_027105743.1:118678-122903 GCF_000696795.3 Halyomorpha halys
TTGATCTTTCGAATAAAAAAAAAATTTTGATTACAATTTAATTTTTTGTGTTATTTTTTACAATTTCAAGTTCTATCGGGCTTAAAAAAAGACCCTATATTTAATTAAAATTATTAAAAAAATAAATCGGACCAATTTCATTAATAAATAATCTGACG
Organism: Halyomorpha halys; assembly: GCF_000696795.3. Taxonomy (NCBI): domain Eukaryota; kingdom Metazoa; phylum Arthropoda; class Insecta; order Hemiptera; family Pentatomidae; genus Halyomorpha; species Halyomorpha halys. Next base: position 118,837 of record NW_027105743.1, read on the forward strand.
TTGATATTTTTTTTTAAAATTTATTATAATATCTAATATAGTAAATTTTATACTTTTTTTTAAACAGTAAATTTCAGAGTTTTAACTTTCCTACCTCCCTTCAGTTACTAAAGGATACTATAATAAAATGATAATACAATGAGATTCATTGAGTTATGTATAAGATATTAAACGAAAAAATAAATCCAGTTATACAGACTATATAATAATAAAATATATTTTTACTTATCAATAAAAAACACACACAAATTCCATCATATCTTTTTCTTATTAACTACTTCAGAGTTATTCGAAAATGTAGGTAATAGACTACCAGTTTCTCAAGTTATTACTATTAAGATAAAAAAAAAAAAAAAAGAAGAAATTCGCCTCCTCGAATCATTAAGGTTTGTCTAGTCTGGCTAACTTAAGAAAAAATATGTATACTACACTAAAATATTCAGCCGAACAGGTTAAGGTATGCTGCTAACGTTAGGAACCATTACCATATTGGGTGGGCAGGAGTTGAATTCTAAACAGGCATTGTCTTATTATTACATTACATCTGTCGAAACAAAGCATTAATTATTGGTTGCAACTCCCTCTGCAAACCACCGAGAGTTTTGTTTGAGAACTATTCTTTGTATATATGTACATATGTGTGTGTGTGGGTCTTGAGGATCAGTCAATAAGACAACTATATTAAGATAACGTTTCGCAACTTCATTGTTAGTAGTCATACCCAACAATGAAAAAAAGCAACAGTTTTTTCAGAATAAAGAATTCTTTCAACTAATTATTAAAAACTATAACGCACAGAGTATAATTTTAGATAACTATAAAAATTACTTAAATTATCAGTAACTGTGCGCTCTACATCGCTATGATATATTATAGCAACCATAAGTTTACTACAACTAACCATAGGTTTGTAACAGAACTAAATAGGGGTGAAATAGAGAAAGGTAAATGTGGACTTTTTTGGTTTTTCCAAAACGTAACCGTTCTTTCCGGAAGGTAGTCAGTCTGTTATGTATTTTGTGTGTTTATATTTAGTGTTGTTAATTATTTTTTATGTGTTTATGAGGTTGGAGTAACATGAATTTATATTTTGTATGTTAGATTTCTTGTTGATGGCCCAATTCTTATATTTTTCTGTTTTCTTTTAGATTTCACTTGAAGTTTTTTTTTCCCCTGATATATGATTTTATGTGTATCAAATTTGAATCTATGTCCAGTTTGTCTGAAATGTGTGGTGAGAGCAATTAGGTCAGGTTTGTTTGTAATAGAGGTACAACTATATTAATGTTGATATACCCTTCCTTTGAGATCCTATTCCGAGGTTACAAAATAGGATTTCTCGCAGTTCCCTTCAAAGGAAATTCCATACACTGTATTAGATGGCAGCTCTATTTTGTGTTTGTATTTCGAATTGTGTAAATTTTAGATAAAGTGGCCGTATTTTTTTGTATGCAATTGTTTTTGTTATTGTTTAAGGTTTTTTGGTATCCTCTTTGGGAGTGAGTAATATACGGAATTGTTTAGTACCTTTTTACTATTGGTTTCATGCGGTTTAGGTTGTGTTTGTGTTAGTGTTTGTTTTAGTGATTGGCAAACTAGTGTATGAGAGTACTCAATTGCTAACAAGAAATCTACAGTCTACTACTTTACTTTCTGGATTTACTAATAAAAAAACAATAGAATATTATTAAGTAGATTTTCTGTTAGCAAAGTTGAGAAACGTCGCGTAGTTATCTTATTGGCTGATCCTTAAGGTCCAGGTATATATATTATACATATATTGCAAAATGTATCTCTATTCAAGCAATTCGAATGAACGTTTCCCGAAGCGAGAATTGAAAAATCCAAAATAGTGCCAGGTTTTTTATTTGCATTCAAGCTAACAGGAATCTTACAAAAAAATAAAGCTCATAGATCAGGAAATAGGTTTAGCACTGTGGATTTTATTTCCATGGAAACATAAGGAGACATCTCTATTATTCCTGGCAACAGGTCTTCTGCACACATCCTTAAACTATTTCTAAATATCTTTAGGCCATCACCCATCAGAGACCTGTCAAGAAGCATCGTCGGAAATGTGATTGAAATTACCCATAACCCTTGCTGCACCATGGCGAGAGGATTAGCTCCGGCGAAGTACAATAAGGTTTGAGACGATTTAGGCACGACAATAGAAAAATGAATTTGACCATCGAAATCACCTTGGGTCACTCAGATTCATGCGGTTGAGGTCAAAAATATCCGTGGACATGGCGACTATCGCTCTCAGACGACACCGGATCGATACGCCGTTCCTAGCATTAAGGGTTTTACTACTTAGCTGGATGGAATAAAGATTTTTTCAACGCTAGACATATCATCAGATTTCTAAAGCTGGACAGGAAGTACCCAAGACAGCGGAGATAATACCTTTTGGCTTATTTTGGTTTGCAAAAATGATATTTGGCTTCGAATGCTATACGAGAATTAGATTTGGTATTTCCCTGCTTAGTTTGTTTGACTATCGGATATAGGGATAAGGGGGAGCACGAAGAGCATCTAAAATCTTCCAATGTCTAATTGGTCTGTATCTATCATTAAATATCACCAAATTTGTTTTAGGCCGACCGGAAGTTGATTTCTTAGGTGAACAAACTGCTCCATAATTGTGAGCGGAACGGTAAAACGCCCATTAACAGAACTCGAGAGACAATATAAGCCAATTGGAAAGCATGGAAAGTTTAAGTGAGTGAAATGATTTTTTTTCTCTATCTTATTCCCCTACTATCTTAATATAGTAATATATATTCAAAGATCAAAGGTTATAGTAATTGATTGAAAATTTATTAAAAGTGTATAAACGGAACTTTATTATGTAATTATTGAGCAGGTATTTCTTCAGCCCTGTTATTTTTTAAAGCTGTTTTTTCTAAAACAGAAAAAACAGCTCTCAGAATGCCTGAACAGGTTCCTGTTAGTTTTCGATAGATCGCAGTTGCAATCGCTACTAATGCAAAGCAATAGTATTCAATATCTTTATTCCATATTGAAAAGTAGGCAAAAATTATAAATTGAAGCAATTATTGATATAAGTATAAAATTCTCATAAATATTTTCACCAAAAAATAATGCATATTGCCTTAAACAAATCTTTGGATTCATCTGATCTTACAATAAGAGTAAATTCTTTACTACTTACTGAATTTAAAAAAAAATCTTACATTTTTCGGTGAATGTGGTAGGATAAAGTGATTATTGAAATGAGAGCCGTCTGATATAAATTAGAATCTAGATAGAACTCACAAAAGAATACATGAGTTGGATGTCTTGAGAGAAAGGTGTATATAGATAGATAGGATTTACTGAATCAAGAACTTAAAGCTTATCACTGAAACAGTTAACAACTTAACAAAGTCAATTGACTTGTATTTGTTTAAGTAATAACCCCTGATATTTTAAAGAAAATAATGAAAATAAATTACAGAATTTTCATCTAATTTCATGCTTGAGTATTGAGCAGGAATAAATAATGAAAACCACAGGTCAGTAATAAACTCAGAAATAATAAACTGTCATTCAAGAGTTCTATTATGATATAATACCTTCTATAGTCCTATTACAAAATTATAATCCTATTTTAATGTGTTTTTCTGTATCAAATTAATCTGCAGTTTTATAAATTTCCAAGGAGTAATATGTTGAATTACAAACATTAGATTTCTAAGTCCCTCCTAGTTTTAGAGATTTTAAATATGTTTATAGTAGTTATTCTAAACTCAAAGTATTCTATTAAAATAATGATATTTAAAAAAATGAATTTTATATTTAAAATACGTGCAAATTATAAAAAAAAAAAAAAAATTATAATCTTCCTAAAAGTAACTCAAAAAATAAAATAATAAAAATAACTAAAAATGTTCTTAGTTGTTTTTGTATCTTTCTAGCCCTGATGAAGCACAAAAAAGTAGGGAGAAACATCAGATAATAAATAGCTGTTAACTATTTTTTGTTGTGCTTTTTGACCAAAACTGTGACCGTCTTCTTCATATTTGAAATTATACGATCAATTATATATATATATATATATA
>NW_027105743.1:122953-139469 GCF_000696795.3 Halyomorpha halys
AAATATATATTAAAACACCTTAGCACTCTATATTAGTGGACATATTTAGTTCAGTCTATGAAATGTATTTTCTTGTGCAAAGATTAATCAAGATGGTATAACTACTGTTAAAGTATATTAATTAATAAAAACATGCCCAAATGGCATCTGTACACATTTAACAAGCTTTGGCTGTATGTGTCCTTTCAAAAACATCAGAATTTAGTTATAGGAGAAACAAAATACATCTTAATAACTTTAAAAAAAAAATCTAATTCCTATGTATATCCTTCATCTTACCCATTATTTATTTTAAACATTTTTTTTTACAACATATTGTGTAAGTATAAACACAAACATATTTAGTCAATGGATCTAGTTCTTCTTTCCTCTTATACTGGCTAATAAATATTTACCATATATTAAAAATTGTTGCTGTGTATTTTTGTTTTATTTATGTATGTTAATATGGAACAAACAGTTCTATCATGAAATATAATTATATCTAACAATAATTATTGCCAAGTGTCATAATATACATAGTACAATTCTAGGAATTAAAGGATCAGTATGAAATAAGAAATAAAAAATACTCAAGTTTTAGTAAAGATCATTAAAAAAAAAACTTATGATTGAAATTTTTATAATCTTGATCTTACTTCTGTACTTAATATTTCTGATCCATGTTACAGATCTATAAAGCCATTTTAGATCATTTCTACCACAACAAGTTTTGATTTTAAGTATGTATCAGTTGATTCATTATTTAATACTACAATTTATGAATATTTTTTATACTGATATTAGTTTCAACTGTTTAGAAAGATAAATGAAATTTATTTATGTTTTTAGTGCCACATTATGTATTTTTTCTTTATCGTTAGATAACACCATTAGATATCGCTGCTTTGCTTGAGCAGTGGCACATATAATGAAAAAAAAAATTTAGATAGAAATTTGATTATATTCTGGGACAGGGTCCCTTCAGAATAACATTAATGTACAATTAAAAGAAAACAAATGTAACTAGAAAACAAAAAATTAAAATATGTTAATTTATATATCGTCTCTAATATAAAATCTGTAAACATAATTCTGAATCAAACAAAAAATATAAAAGTAAATCAATTCATGTATACACAATTATTCACTTCAAATGATATTATATTATATAATAAATAATAATATAATAAATAAATATAAAAGCGGTAAACAAAAAAAAAAAAAAACTAAATTCTTATTTTAAATAAAATATGTAAAAAAGTCAAATAATAGGAAAGAAAAAAATCTGTCTCCTTAAAAACAATTATTGGCTTCTGATAATATTATACAATGTTAACAACATAAAATCTGTATAAAAAAAAAAAAAAAATAGAATCTTCTTCCAAACTAAATATATCTCATATTTGATCCAAATTCAATTTTTAAGTTAAGTATAATGGTATAATCTATAATCTATATAGATGATAGAGCATTGATACTTTTACTTTGTATTCAATTTTCTTTTTTACTAGGTTTTTAAACCTGTTTATCTGTGTTTTTATTCATTTCTTTTAACTTACTTATATGCTTTTAAAAATTTATTTATTAGTTTTTTTCAACTTCATTATTTGTTTTTTAATTGTTCTAGTGCTGTGTCTATTTCTTTTTTTACTTGTTTCTATATTTATATTTATTAATAGTTTCATTTAATTTGCGATGCTTTTGTGTAACGATTGAACATGTTTTGCAGATCACTGTAGAAGGGACTGGAGTATAGAAAATAGCATAGATAGGGTTGAGAAAAAAAGGAGGAAAGAATGAATAGGGAAAATGTAATATATGAAATTATTGAAACAAGAAAAAGTATATAAAAAAAATTGTATCTCTGATTAACATGTGTTATCGTTCATAGATTCAATCATGGATTGATAAGTATGCTTATACCTGATGTATTTGGGAAGCATTTCTCTTTTGCACTTACTTTTTAACAACCTTACTAGCTTTGGGATAGTCTATAGAGGTACCACTGTAGAGAAAGAAACCCTTGTCAATGGCAAGTTTTTTGGAACACGTTTATTTAAAAATAAAATCAAAACTTTTTTTCTTCAAGCATAGCTACGATATTTAGCTTTCAATACCTTACAGTCCTACACTTTTTTTTATATTATGCTTTTATCCAATCATTTATTAATTCCAGCTTTCTGTTTTATTTACTATAGCGCTTTACTTTAATAGTTATTAGAGAACATCGCAATAAATAATTATGTCAGTTCTAAGGTGAACAATTTTCTATGTACAAATATTATTTTTAAAATTTATTTTCACTAGTATTGGTACTATTATAATATTGATACAAGGAAATATGGTCCAAGAGCGGTCAAAAAGGAACTCAAATAGTAAAAAAATATTGATTTAGTTAAACTATTTATTTTTTGTATTATATCAGTTCCTTTTTGACCGCAATCGGACTATCTTCCTTGCGTTAATTAGACACACTCAATCAACGATCTTGCAATATTATATCACTAGTTTAGAATAATTTAAAGTAATATAATAATATATAGGAAGATGGTCAGAGTTGCGGTCAAAGGAGATACTATAATATATAACTATATATACATATATATATAATATTATAATTTAGGTTTCGAATTATAATGTCGATTAATTCTATTTATAAATTTGAAAACGCGTTATTTTTTTAACTTTTTATTTTCATTGTGGAATGATTAATCGGCGTCATTAATATCAAATTACTCGGAAATGAAATGAATATTTAAAAATACGCATCTTCATTATTTTACATAAAAGTAAATGATATTGGGATATTAATAAATTTTGACTAAAATATAAGAGTTTAAGACAAAAATATTTTAAAAGATCCGAAATATATTTCTAAGAAATGTGATACTCTGCCAACGTAGGATGGCAATACGGGGAATGAGACAGGAAATTCCCGACTATATTGGCCTTGCTAGCTAATCAGAACAAGATTTCTTTCTTTCCAGTTTAGATTTATAAGTTTCTAAAAGTTCATTCAAGTTGCTTGGCCCACTTTTTCTGTCCCTTATGTAATGTTACATTTTTGTTAAATAAAGGCGTTTCGAAAATTCTTTTGGTCACGTAATACGAACGAAACGGATGTATGTACCGACACAGTAGTACCTTCCCTTTCTTTTTAGTAAAATTTTTAAATATAATATATTTTATATTAAAAGTTTTGTGTTTTTTTATTTAAAGTCAGATAATGTTATTTTCTGTTGTTGTCTTTTCTAACAATGGAAAAGGGAAACTTTCTTACTTAAATTATTTAATTATTAATTATTAAATTATTCAATCATTTAATTAATATTTATATCAATACTATAATTCTGTCGACGTTTCGGATGGCTTGTTCATCTTCAGGCTCTAATTCTGAAAATCGCTATCAAGTTTTTAACCCATTAAAGTTTAATTAAACTATATAACTATTTCTGGAATTAGAGCATGAAGGACGGACCGTTCGAAACGTCGACAGCACTATAGTATTGATGTGAAATTGATTAAAGAATTGAAGTACAAGGCTATTTAATTCTCTTGGTAGAAAAAAACAGTATATATAGCATACACACACATAGTTAGATTTCTATAGATCAGCGCTTCCCAAATTGGGTGCCGCGGCACCCTAGGGTGTCTGGAGCGTATGCTAGGAGTGCCTCAAGCGAATGTCTCTTTCTCAAAATATAACAAAAAACATTTTAAATTAAATTATTTATTACTATGCACTGTGTTTTCTTATTTTCCTACATACTCATCTGCTCTAAGGGCGAGTTTTTTTTTAGGCTAACAAGGGTCTAAATGAGTTGCAGTAGGAAAAATTCACGTCGCTAGATTTTACACTTATTTTGGTAAAATCAGAGATAAGTTTCAATTTGCAATTTCTAACTTAGGAATAATGGAGGAACTATTAATAAAGCGATACTAATTCTTATCTGATTACTTGTCTTCCACTCTAACATGGAATCTATGCGGAAAAGAATAAATATTGAGTTCATTTCACATCACATTCGGATGAACAGAAGTCAAAGACACCTTCGATAGTGCACCAATTTATTTGCTTTTAGCATTCATTTTTCTACTTCAATTGACTCGATAAAGAAGAAAGAAATAATTATAATTTTATGGAAATACCATTTTCCTTCATATAATTTACTTTCCAAATTATTAGTATCCTGACATTACATTAACCAACAACTTAAATAAGTACGTGACATAAACACACGTGACTATATCTACATATGTATTTTAGTAAATTAAAAATATATGCACCTAGTCAATCAACTAAATTTCAGTTTTGAACGAGACGCATAAAAGTGTAGTTATCCTTTGGGAATTGGAATGAAGATGAGTCAAGCCAGCTACCAGGAATTTTCGTTCTTCAAAATGTCAAGGCTTGTTTGGGCTGCACAAAGTAAGATAGAATATTAATGTTATAAATTATGGATTTCAATTTCTCGATTATAAAAACTAAAACATAAATGTTTAAATAATTGTTGAAATTTACTTATAAATAAGTTTTGTATACTAAGGTATTCGAACAATCCTATACTTTATGGAAAAAAAAAATTAAAATATAGAGATATGAAATAACCATTACTGAAAGCTACTCTCATTAATGAATATGTATTTCTGGAAAAGCGTTATGACATTGAAGTTAGAGCGGAAATATGTGGTTTGGGGTTTTGGCACAGGGCACAGCCCTCCGTCCGCTTTTGTGGTCTGTTTTTCATAGCGTTAGATAATCACGTCTCTCCAACAATCGATGTAATACCGAATATTTCTAGTTTCTATAAGAACAAACACTCTTTCGGTGTTAATTAAAACATAATTGAAGGAACAACAGCAAAGTCCGAGCTGGAAATAAATTTCGTTTATGGAATTGGTATACATTTATTAATAAATCATCATTTGATTGAATTGCAAATATTTTAACTGATTGACTTATAATTAATAGCAATAAGTTTTAGCGTTCTAATTACTTATTCCTATCACTAGGGGGTTACACCCTGTCCGTCTGACGGCAAGTATAATTTACAAATTATACAACTGTTCACTTAATTGTACTATTTGTTGCTAAAATTGTTTAACTGTAATTTACATGTATTGTAGTACTAATGTCTTTATATATAAAATAAAATATTACACGGTGATCACTAAAAACTTTTTTATAGAATAGATATAAGAAACACATATACTAAGATATACGTGTATACAGAAAAAAAAAAAGAAGAGACAAAGATGAGATTATGTAGGAGTATAATAATTTAAAATATAAATATGGCAGATATAAACATTGGAGTTAGAAGAAAGGAACAGCGATACCTAAACATCATAAAATAGCAAAGAATAAATAAATGGATTAACAAAATATTGCTTTTAAACCTTTAAAATAATTAGATGAGCACCTAAAAAATCCAAAAGAGTATAAATAAAAAATACTTACTGACACTAATAACTTATTTCTACTAAAATTCTGACAAGCTTGTAGAAATTCATTTCCTCTTGAAATTAATACTTATGTTCTCTTATATGAAGCTTGTTTAAACAAATCTCTTAATTTCTTTTTCTTTCAGATTAGGTTGAAAATTGGTCGAGTCCTTTCTGAGATTCTCTTTCATCATGGCTAAAAGGTTTTCCACCAAAACCCCTATAAACTGGTTTAAAAAGCCGAAGAAATATCTCTATTATGCCGAAAAACGTCGATGCTTCTATGAAAAACGATTGCCTTGAACATCAAATCTTATGATAACCGAATCACACTTGTCGAGAAAATGTCTCAGGAATAATATCGAATCCAGGTCATTCTAACTTCGAATTTTCCGTAGAAAACTGTTTGATTGAGATAATAATTGTAACCTTTTATAATAAAATTAATTGATTTTTTTTTTTTAAGTATTTTTATAATCCCAAATTTATTTTATATTCAAATACAACGTTAGAAAAATAAGAAGGCTTATTAAGATATTTTTTTTGATATTTCAATCATTTTTAACACAAAACATGACATCTTACAACTCCTTTATCAATTAAATCCCCCCCCTCTCCATAATCTTATCTTTGTCTGTATCTGTTTTTCGGTCAGGAAATGTTACGGAATAGAAAAGAGTGAATAGAAAATTGAATTAACAAAGAAAGCCTGAATTGATCTAGTACCTGTATAAATTATTCTGATACTTTTCGAATATCAATTTTTAATAAATAAAGAACTAATGGTGCGGCTGTGAGAGAAGCTCTGAGATCTCTTGGTGACCCTACAAGGTTCAGATTTCCCAAGGCTGAATGTAAATATTGTATATAGGTGCGAATGTGCATTTATTTTATTTTTACCTAATTTTAATTTTCTTTATCTTGAATATAAATTATTTTTTTATCATTTACATTATTTTTCCTCTTTTTTTTTTTTTTTTTTTTTTTTTTTTTTTCTGTATACACGTATATCTTAGTATATGTGTTTCTTATATCTATTATATAAAAAAGTTTTTAGTGATCACCGTGTAATATTTTATTTTATATATAAAGACATGTATTAGTACTACAATACATGTAAATTACAATTAAACAATTTGAGCAACAAATAGTACAATTAAGTGAACAGTTGTATAATTTCTAAATTATACTTGCCGTGAGACGGACAGGGAGTAACCCCCTAGTGATAGGAATAAGTAATTAGAACGCTAAAACTTATTGCTATTAATTATGACAGCTTTTATTATTATTCTATAATAAAGACTATAAAAAAATAAAATAAAGAACTACCCAAGTAGGGAATATAAAATTTTTAACAAATTGTATGATAAGAAATAATTGTTTACACAATTGATGTAGTTAATGAAATGATACATTTTATGTAGTAAAGAGAATTGAAAAAACCACTGGAAAATTTAGTCTACAACAGAATAAGAAATGATTTATTCGATAACAATAAATGCTGACCAAATACAGTAGGTTACTACAAGTACGCAGTCCTAGGGTAAAATATAAATACTAACATAATAGTACAAGAACCCAAGAAGAGAAAAAAAACAGTTATTATTTCACACCAATTTTTGATTACTCATTTGAAAACTAGGTATAATTACAAGTCAAAATTGGTGAATTTGCCAAGTATAGGTAGGGGGAATAAAAAATGACGGCTGTTAGATGTTAAAAATAATTAATTTTTTATTCGGATCTCTGAAATGATACATTTTATGTGGTAAAGAGTAATGAAAAAAGCACTGGAAAATTTAGTCTGCAACAGAATAAGAAAATATTTATTTGATAACAATCAATGCTGACCAAATACAGTAGGTTACTACAAGTACACAGTCCTAGGGTAAAATATAAATACTAACATAATTGTACAAGAGCCCAAGAAGAGAAAAAACAGTTATTTCACACCAATTTTTGATTACTTAATTGAAAACTAGGTATAATTACTAATCAAAATTGATGAGTTTGCCAAGTATAGGTAGGGGGAATAAAAAATGGCGGCTGTTTCTAGATGTTAAAAATAATTAATTTTTTATTCGGATCTCTAAATCTTTACAACTACCAACAACAATAGAATATCTAAGAGAGCATCATTTAAAGTAGAGTAAATTTGCTAAAATTTAAACCCTAATAGAACTATTTACGTTCAATAGTTTCATAAAAATGTTGTGTGGAACGTACTGAAATATCATTAGTTTTTATCAAATACTACTACTCCTACAAAGATAAACATTATTAACTATTTTATAGTAAATTTAACTAGCTTTAATTTGAGTCCTGGCCGACATCTGCACATTCAATGGTTTCTGAAATAAAGTTTTTCATAAATCAAACTTATTGTCTGATCAACTATAAATCAATTTATTTTAGCAAATATCATGAAAACTACTATTCCTAGAAAGGTAAAGGTCATAAACTACTTTATAGTACATTAAACTAGCTTTAATTTGATTGCTAATTGCCATCTGTACGTCACGATATAGTCCATAGATTTCTCAAAATAAATTAACTAACTACTGATATTTCAGTACATTTTTATGAAATGCTGCTTTTTAAAAGGCTATATCTAGAGAACTATTGGACGTAAATAGCTCTATTAGGGCTAATATTTCAAAAAATTTACCCTTCTTTAAATAATGTTCTTTTAGATTTCCTAGTGTTGTTGGTAGTTTTTAAGATAATGAGCGAATAAAAAATTAATGTTTTTTTAAGGTTTTGAAACAGCCGCCATTTTTTACTCCCCCTACCTAAATTTGGCAGACTCATCAGTTTTGATTAGTAATTATACATAGATAGTTTTCATTAAAGTTATCAAATTGTACTATAAGTAATAATCAAAGCTATAATGAAATATAAATACTAATATTATTGATTAGCAAAGTTATATGTGTTTTACATCCCCCATTATGACTATATATCATAATATATTATTTTTTTTTTTTTTATAAATAAGTTACATTAATTTTTTTTCTCTTTTTTTTGCTTCTTTGTCAATTTGCTATGCTTTTTTTTCTTTCCTTCTTCTTGCTTTTCTCCTAAATTTATATTGTTAATTGTCTCCATCTCCCTTGTATTAAACTTTTATTCCCCTTTTCCAGGGACTCAACACAAACACTCAGTGCATAATATTATACAAATTTTATTTAAATTTATGGACTCAATCATATTTTTGTTAAAACTTTCAAGACGCACACATAAATAAAAATTAAAACAACGAATTTGGAAATAATTAAAAATAAAATTATTTTCGAAGTATTAAAGTTAAAAAACAAATAATTCAAAAATGAAGACATAAATAAAAAAGTTAAAAACGAATAAATAATTTAAAAATAAATAAAGAAGTTATAAATCGACCAGTTTTCCTTTTTAAGTACAATAAAGTTGTAAATTGTTGAAAAAAAGTTTTCTGTCGAAAATTTTATTCCGTTCCTTGTTAAAAAGTTTCCTCTGGAGAGCTTTTCAATTACTTAGTACTTTCTACATGAGGAGGTGTTTCCTAGTGTAGGTCGCCAATTTCTCTGCTGATATACGTCTACTCCAGTCAGTCCGGTTCGGCCAGTCTCCTCTCTAGATGCTCTTCGCCACTCCATTCTAGGTCGGCTTTTCCTCTGGTTCTTTGTTCATCAGATATTAGCCTTCGCCTGGAAAATTGGCTTTGCTTCAATATTTTAATTAAATTTATACTCGCAACTTTATACTGTAGGGCATAACTATACAAAGTTGCGAAACCTCGTCTCAATGCAGTTTTATTATTGACTGATCCTCAAGTATATATATTTTCAACAAAGTAGCCAAGCAAAACACCAAACTTTTATGCCCCGAAATAAAATATGACACTTTTTTCATCCGTTGAGAAATCGTTGTTAAGATCATCTTTAAACCCTTGGTATTCCTATTAGGATTATATTTGCTTCTTATTTTCTCAATAATAACATCTCATTAAAATTCTTGATTAGCTTTATTTATTCTTCGTATTTTTGATTCATTTTAAAATGTATGATGCTACTGATTAAATTATTATAAACGCCAGCTCCCCTTTCTCCCTTACATAACGTCCCCTAATTAAAAAAAAAAAAAAAAAGGAGGAACATTTAGAAAAGACTCACCAAAAATCATTTACTCGATTCTCGTCGAATTATTTAGCAATAAATATAACGAAATGTGTATGGAAAGAAAATAATCAATCCTATTTAACTCTACAGAAGCCTTTAAGTAAGTGCAGAGTTAAATAATAATATCCAAATTATTGTAAACAATAACTAAAAAGTAAATCAATAACAGCAGGCTTGAATAATTTAATTACGAGAAATTTTGATTAAATAACAAAGTATCGACACAGCTTGATATCGAAATCAACATTTCGTACTAAAAAATGAGATTTTATAAAAAAGTATTATATCGATGGCTTAGTTCACAGTGGTGAATTAAATTTCCACTAAATTTAGGAAAGATACAATTAAATCCTCTCTTTTAGGAAAGACACGACTTTTCAATTAATTTTTTGACTGATACAGATTTAGGTATAAAATATAAATCTGTTAATTAATTTTCATTTAATTTAAGAAAACTATTTTCTTCTCCAAACATTAATAATTTGGGCATTGAATATTAATATATATATGGTTTAATTCCATTACATTCGAGGGAATGCAACTTCATGCGAATGGATATTGTATAATACCAAAAATAGATTTGTATTGGATAAAAAGGATTTTCACTTACTTTTTTTTAAAATTATTAAATTATTATTATTAAATTACATACGCTTACGTAGAAGAAACAAAAATGTAGTAGAAACTAATCTAAGGTTAATGAACTAAAAAAATCATGGGATGATAATCTTAATTATTTGCTTGCATTCATTTTCAAATTAACAACAATATTTTTACTAACTACAAAGATCGTGGGTTGAATGGAGAAATTTAGCTGATTTTAAAGAGTTGGTGAGAAAATTGAGTAAATTAGTAATTAATAATTACTATTATTAAATTAATAACGCAGATAACAATTAACCCCTCAAGTTAATTCCAGCGCGCTGAACAGGCCAAACTGTGAACTAGAAATAATTCGAGCGGCTTTGTGTTATGCTGCTATAATTTTTCACACTCGAATATAATCAAGAATTGAAAATAACAATGTGGTAATAATAAAATAAATAATAATGATTTATTCTCTGTAATAATCCTCTCTATATATAGCTTTATAGCTTTAGCTTATGTTTACGTAGAGAGCTAGGTATTATGACCGGTATCCAAAATCCAAAATAAAAATAAAAATTTTGATTATTTTGGTATTTTTTTGTCAAGACAATGTTCTAATTGTGTTTTTTTTATATATAAAAAACTTGATTTTTTAAAACAACTGTACGCTAAGGGGTTAATCAAATTAACCAATAGTTATCAATTTACGAATTATTCATAATTTCAATAATGAAGTGTTAGATAATTGGTTCGCCAATATGGACAATTCGTGAGTGGAACTCAAATATTCGGCAAATGGCCAGTCTCTGAGTGAAAACCGCGCTACAGTGCCCAACATGAGCGCCAGCAATAACATTAACCAACGCTTTCACCAATACGCCAACACACGTGGCTACACCACATAAACCGGGAGCACCACATAAAATCTCGAATAAAAAACTGAAACAACCGATGTGAAGTTTACTAATGTATCAATAAAACAGAGGCGTTTTAGAGAGAAAATCAACTGACTTCATGACATTAAGAGCTCAAGAGTGCTTCGAATGGTCATTTACAATTGAAATAAAAAAATAAATAAATCTGCACAGCAAGTACTGTTACTTGACCAACGGTTGTGCAAGGAAGTTGTTGGGGCGAGGGGCGTTTCGTAACTGAAAACCGACTCTTCCCCGGAGTAAAATGTTCGCTGGCTCGGGTTAATAAATAAAAAGAAGGAGGACCTGAAATGAATATAAAAAAGCAAAATAATGAAGAAAACTAAAGAATAAAAAAAATCTTCCAAGTGATACACAAATTTAATTAAATTAAAATATATTAATAAAAAAAAAAGAACTGGTGTGTTGTTACAAAAAATAAAGAGTTAATTTGAAGTAAAATATCTCTGGATATAAATACAAAAATAAAAAAAACTTTATACAAAAAAATAGGGGTTCCGTTGGTGAGAGAAAAAAAATACGGAAACAAAACTAACGGGAAAATAGGAAGCTCGATTGAAAGAGAATGGGAGAAAAAAAAAATCACTCACAGTAGATGGGTGGGGGAGGGGGCGCATATCGACTATACTTCCAAGTATAATATCTCTCATCCCAGCCCCTGAGGGTCAAGTCAGTGGCAATGAGAGAATCTCGAGTCGGGGGTGAGAACGAGACGTTCCAAACATTGCCAGTTTGGACTGCAACTGACTGTAGACTCTAGAAGGCAGATTCTAGACTGCGGACTGCCTTACCAGTCCGTATACAAGCCATAATCCCATTGAAGCTGGAATGTTGTTAAAGAATGCTATATTGCAGCGAAGTATTTATACTCCTGTACCACAACAAACCTCTATTGTCCTTGAATTTACGTAACAATTTTTAATATAAATTTTAAATAAACTTATGATTAACAAAAATATATATAAACCAGTTGGAAGTAAAATATAAGAGAAAAAAAAATAAAATACTCTTTTGAGCATTAACAGAGGTAATTTGGTCAGAATTATGCTCGATGGTCAGATTTTTCCCAAATTAAGGGTACCCACTTTATGAAGCTGGGTAGACTCCGGAGGTAACAGAATAAATACTCATCTATTCTGGAGCTGGATTCGAACCCAGATTCTTGGAATTAGTAGCACAGTGTCTTACCAATGAGTTATCCACTCTCGGTCACTTACAATAAGATTGAATAATTACATATCAAGTTTTACATGCTTGAAAGTTATATTTGTCAGAAAGCTGCAGTATACTTGGAAATGTTAATTTTGTTTACTGTTTAATGAGGTTTAAGGGCGTAAACAGAGTGGTTATCAGCGACCATTGTTTTCTAATGATTTGCATTTCAAATCCAACATAAAGGAAAAAATACTAAAAAATAGAAATAATTGATGTATCTTTTTTAAATTTAGAAATCAGTTTACTATTTGCAATAAATTACTGACTGTATTCAGGATGCTTTCTTCGCCATTGTAGTCCAGGAAGCCACTCGTAACTGGTTTAAAATTGTCAGATGGTGGAGAGAGAAAAACTTTATTTAAAAACAAAAAAGTTGTAATGTCCAACTTCATTGGGTTGTCACAGCATAATTATTCAAATCTAATCGGAAATTTTTTTTTAATCTTACAACACAAACTTATAACATGTAAACAATATATAATAATAGTATATGACTTTTTTTTTTTATTACTTGGGTTCTTTTATCTTTATCTAACAAAAAAAAAGTTAAAACTCTAACTGTTATTTATACATAAGACAATCACCCATTGTGTCATATGTTTCAGTTTCTGTCATATTGTTCAATTTGTAAATTCAAATTTGTCTTTTTAGACACCACTTACATATCTTCTTACTTACATAATATTATATTTCATCTTTCACTGTTATAAATCTGCTACTGACTAATTCCATGGTAATCAATCAATTATTTTGTATTATTCATTTCAATATTTTGTATAATTCCAAATTTGTTTGTATACTATTTCTTTTCAGTTTTATGTTTCTCTAAATGTTGTTGTTATCTCTTCTGTTCTATAGCCCTGATGAAGACCTGAAACTCAGGTCGAAACGTCGGCATAAATAAATAATTTATTAAATAAAACCACAAATTGTATCCAATACTGTCTCATCACTTTATTTCTTACTAGTCCAACGTTTCGGCTATTCCAGCCATCTTCAAGGACATCTTTAATACAAATCTTCTCCTCACATTAATTTATAATTTTTATTGCAGGTTATTCTGCCCAGGTCATTTTCTTATTTTAATTTCAAACCTATTTATTTAAATTTTAAAACCATTAAATTTTCATTTTCTTTATAAAATTATCCACAATATAAAATACACCACCATATAACAAACTGTAAAGAGTTTGTTATATGGTGGTGTATTTTATATTGTGGATAATTTTATAAAGAAAATGAAAATTTAATGGTTTTAAAAGTTAAATAAATAGGTTTGAAATTAAAATAAGGAAATGACCTGGGCAGAATAGCCTGCAATAAAAATTATAAATTAATGTGAGGAGAAGATTTGTATTAAAGATGTCCTTGAAGATGGCTGGAATAGCCGAAACGTTGGACTAATAAGAAATAAAGTGTTAAGACAGTATTGGATACAATTTGTGGTTTTATTTAATAAATAATTACCTTGTCTCAAAAATTTTTGAAATAATATTATTTAAACAAATAATGTTTTGTCTATTTATGTTTTTTTACTGACCGCACCCCTTGACCATCTTCTCCAATCAGTAATCTACGGTCAACTGTCTTCACCTCATTTTATCCTTTTTATTATTATTTTTTTCTTCTATCCATACTTAATTATTTTTTTAAAAATATCTCTCACTTTTTTTTTAACTTTCTTCCTTTCCTATCCTTTTTTTTTTTTTTTTTCATATTGTCTCTTTCAAACCAATGTGACTTTCCTCTTTCTTTTTTTTCCATATCCCTCCCTTCTTAACATAAATAAAACATACCTAAACACAAAATACGACTAATATTCATTTTAAATAAATAAGAATACAAACTCGTAATATATACGTCATATAATTTTTAAAAGTAGTGATAGATAGTTATATATGTATACATTAAAACAAAAAAAAATAACAAATAGATATAAAAAAGTAACAAATATATTTAAAAATAAAAAAAACATATGTATGACAGTAAGATTACAATTGAATATTGAGAATTTTGAAAATTTCTCGTATGTTATGAAGTGGATATGTGTGAGTGCTCTGTCCTGTTCTAAGGCGCATAATTCCCACTTATTCTATTCGTATTAGTAAATGGAGATTTATCCATGGCTTCTGACTTTTCAGAATGTGTGTTATCTTACAAGACCAGCTTGCCTCTATCAGTCTTCAACATCTTTGATTAATATTTTCTTTTACTGAGAGGTTGAGTTCTGAAGCAGAAATATATATACTACAATGTCTAGAGGAAATCTTCAGGCACCTTGGTGGATTATCAGAAATCTTTATGGAGCTAAGGTTAAAAATTACTTTGGTTTGGAGACTTTAGGACTTAAGAAGCAAGATTAGAAACTGATGGGTGTGGGTGATTAGGGAGTTTATAATGGAAGGATTGATATCTGGTTTGGGCTAGATCGGTTACATATGGAACATTAAGATTTTTATGGATGATTTTATTTGTAACATAGAAGCATTGAGGATTTTATTTTATTTTAGGATTTTGGATTTTAAGGATTGGATACGAGAGGAATTCGATGGTTTAGTGGAGCTTCCAAGCTCAATTCGTATTTCCAGATAGGCCTTATAATTTTCATGTAAATCAGTCTTTTATAGTGAATCGGAAGTTTAGACCGTTTGTCTAATAAGTGCTGTAATAGTCGAAATCGACGTGCAGTTTCCTGTCATTTCAGTCTTCTGTGAGGATTCCAGGGTAGTCGTTTATCCAGATGTAGTCCAACGTAGCAGATCTGTTCTACAGTGGTAAGAGCAACATTATTAAAGGATACTATAGGCCAGTCAGTAGGCATTTAACGTCAGTTGATTTATACAAAACGTAACTTAGTGTCTTGAGAAGATATCAAGGAGGAAGCAATATTCCTTTCTTTTCATGTATTAATGCATTGCAAGGAAATTATTTCATGAAGCATGAATAAGGCACTAGCTAAACTGAGCCATTACTTTTATCGAGCTATTGTAAAACGAAATTAGCATTGAATGGCTGAAAGCGTTTTAATTGAGGCTTGCATTCATCTCCCAAAACGATGACAACGCAATATGAAGATTGGATGTTGGATAACTCCTATTACAAGACTCCACCCTAGCGGACCATATGGGTTATTGAAATAATCAATATTACTCCAAACAATTTACAAATCAATGAAGAGAGCGTAATGGATAACTGTTATGAGTGCATGAGTAATAATTCATACGAGGCCTTTAAAAAAAAAAATCACAATGGAAGTTATCCAGAGATAACTTCAGAAAGTGAATGATGAAATTAACCAAAATTTGAAAAACAATAACGTTTGTTGAAGTTGTATCTTATTGGAAATCGAAAGGTCAATGCTTTTGAGTTGGTTCTGGCAAAAATACAATACCAACGTAGATGTTATGCAATTACAGTGAAAGCCTTTATTTGAATGCGGTCTGAGATTAAAAGTTATGATAGATAGCGTTCCTGAATGACATCAACATAAGAACTCAAACTGCCACGTTTACACAGCATATTTATGTTCAAAACCTCTATGGATTACTTATTATGAAGATATGAAATATTATAATTACATGTTCATTAAAATAATTTGCGATGAATAAATTTAAATTATTTTCGTAATTTAATAACTAATTAAACTTAATAATTAATAACTAATAATTATATAATTAATTAGATGTTAGAATGGAAGTAAAAAAATTTCATTTTTCGCCTTCAGTTTTCTTGGTCAAAAGTTAAGTTAAGTAATAATGGTGATTAAATTGCAGTTATTTAAACACTATTGTTTTGTTATTCTCTGTCAATCCGACTTTTTTATTATGATGTGTAGATAGTTGACAGTAGATTTATAATTGGAGGAGATAGTCGGGGGGTGCGGTCAACAAAAAGAACACAAATAAACAAAAAAATATTTATTCTTGTCGACGTTTCGACCTGAGTTTCAGGTCTTAATCAGGGCTATAGAACAAAAGAGATAACAGCCATCATTTAGAGAAACATAAAAGTGAAAAGAAATAGTATACAAACAAATTTGGAATTATACAAAATATTGAAATGAATAATACAAAATAATTGATTGATTACCATGGAATTAGTCAGTAGAAGATGAACAGTGAAAGATGAAATATAATACCAGGTCATTCAAAAAGTCCTGTCGTTTTTTGGGGGGAAATTATAAATAAATAAATA
>NW_027105743.1:140659-146209 GCF_000696795.3 Halyomorpha halys
CTAGAATCAAAATAAACAACGAACAAACGAAAAACGACAGGACTTTTTGAATGCCCTGGTATTATGTAAGTAAGAAGATATAAGATATGTTAGTGGTGCCTAAAAAAACAAAACTTAAAAACAAATTTGAATTTACAAATTGAACAATATGACAGAAACTGAAATATATGATACAAGGTGAGTGGCTTATATATGAATAACAGTGTTAGTATTAACTTTTATTTGTTAGATAAAGATAAAAGAACCAAAGTGATGAAAAAAAAGTCATGTACTATTATTATATATTGTTTACATGTTATAACTATATGTTGTAAGATTAAAAACTATTGTCCGATTAGATTTGAATAATTATGCTGTCTGTGTAGACAACCCAATGAAGTTGGGCATGACAACTTTTTTGTTTTTAAATGAAGTTTTTCTCTCTCCACCATCTGACAGTTTTAAACGTGAATACAGTCAGTAAATTTATTGCAAATTGTAAACTGATTTCTAAATCATAAAAAATGTACATGAATTATTTCTATTTTTTAATATTTTCCTTTATGTTTAATTTATAGCAAAGGGGTTCTAGCTAAAACAGTTTTAGCTAGGACTCCTTTGCTACAAGATCCCTGATGAAGACCTGAAACTCAGGTCGAAACGTCGGCATGAATAGAATGTTTTGTTTATTAATATTCTTTTTGCTGACCACATCCCCCGACCATCTTCTCCATTTAATTATTTATTGTTATTACTTATTGTTCTTGAATCATTAGTTGGGGGGAAACTCACCATTAAGAAGTGTTCACTTTTATCATTCAGTAAAAAACATTTTTTCAGTTCAGTAAATACATTTTTTTTTTTTTTACATTTATTTATTGATATTTACAACTGTATATAAAATACATCAAGTAAATTTAAGGAAATCATACTGGTATGGTACATGCATGTAGAGAAACTACCCATTAACATACATACATTTTATTTTATTGAATAAATAATATTAACTGTTTTCTAAGAGTTAACTGGAATTTTTTAATGTGGGAGACTATTATTATTTCCATGTACTGACAGTATATGGAATTTTAGGACGAATATATATGGTGAATCCTATTTTTTATCAGGCGTGTCCTGAAAGAGTAAATCGCAAAAAACAACGTTTTTGGATAAATTACGAACAAACTGTAAGGAAAATTGAAAAAATGTTTCAGAATTCAATTCTCTTGATTGAATAGTTGATGAATAGTTTTACAAAATAGAATTAATAAAATTAAGTGATGAGAGAAGCGGGAAATAAAATGTCTCACACGCTTTCTTCTTCTAAAAAATTTTTCTATTTTTTATTTTCACCCTCCCGTAACGTTTTCTTTATAAATAACACTTAGTCATTGCTGTAACGGCTTTTTTAGTTCTAAGTTTGACCACTTTTGCGCTGCGACCATTAGGCGCGCAACCTTTCAGCGAACAGGTTGGTTTTCATTCTTCATTTTTGTTTTCTTTCCCCTTTCTTTATTTTACTCTTTCCCCTTATTTTCTCCACTTTTATCCATTTTCCTTGCCCGCGTTATAGGTTTTGTACACTATACTTATAATTTGCCTCTTTATCATCTATTATTGTTACATATATTTTCTTCCTCTCAATTTTCATTTTCTTTTCATATTAAAATTTTAAATTAATAATAACTAATATGTTCATACTTCTTTGCATTATATAACTTTAATTTTATTTCATTTCCTTAAGTAAGTTATTGTACCCGCTTTTTCAATTACCTATGTCTACATTTTATTTCCCGCTTCTCTCATCACTTAATTTTATTAATTCTATTTTGTAAAACTATTCATTGTATGTGTAAAATTATTTTGTTTATACTTTCTTTTATATTTTTTATTTTTCTATACTTACTATGGTTGTTATCTTGTTTTGTTTTTAGCCCTGAAGAAGGCTAGAAACTCTAGCCGAAACGTCGGCACATTAAAATAAGTTAGTCATACTTATTTGTGTTTCATTGACCGCACCCCCAACCATCTTCTCCTCATTTATCATCCACGGTCAACTATTTCATGATTTATTTATTAATATTTACAAATGTACATAAAATACATCAAGTAAATTTGAAGTAATATCATAATGGTATGGTACAAGCATGTAGCGAAACTGCCCATTGGTAGCACTCTAAAAACATTTTTATAATAATTATAAAATTATAAGGTCTCGAGACCATCTTTTCAGACGCCTCGGAGTATTGTCTGGAATAAAAGAGGAAGCAAGATTAGAAACTGATGGGTTTGCGTGGTTAGGGAGTTTGTAATGGAAGGATTGATATCTGGTTCGGGCTAGATCGGTAACAAATGGAACATTAATGTCTTTGTGATGGATTTTATTTGTTACAAACTAGAGAGCATTTAGGATTTTACGAAGGATTTTGGATTGGATACGAGAGGAATTCGAAGGTTTAGTGGAGCCCCGTCTGGACCGTTTGTCTAGTAAGTGCTGTAATAGTCGAAATCGACGAGCAGTTTCCTGTCTTTTCAGTCTTACGTGAGGATTCCAGGTTAGTCGTTTGTCCAGATGTAGTCCAAGGTAGCGGATCTGTTCAACAGGAAGGTCTTGGTCGAAGCGATATTGCAGGGTACCTTTGTTTATGACGGGATGCTACCAAAAAGTTTGCGAAGAAAGAAATACCCCATCAAAGGTAGGGAAAATCCAAGGTCCTCATAACTATAAATTTGTCTGTGATGTATTTATTTAATTTTTGTACCCCTCTAGCCCCTTCCAAAGTTCGCCCCTTAGTGCAGGATCTAGTTGAGTCTACACTGTAAGATTGGAATAGAATTCTCTATACATAAAAAATGAGTGTCAAATCTTCAGTTGGATGTAATTTTTTTATTAGATTGGTCAGCGAACAGGCATGTTCTATGCTGTATGCTTCCTCAGGTTGTTTCCAGGGTGGCACATTTATATTTTGGGGTGGAATTTCTGTGGAAGCTCGCGTAGGTATTATTAGGTTTATGAGCGAGGAAGATCTTTTTTCTTTTCAGAGGATTTAACAAGGAGTAATCTAAGAAAATGTGATGTAATTTGGACTATATGTCAGTTAGGTATTATTTACATTGTCATGCCACATAATAGAACCTATCATAGTTGATTGCCTAAATGAGTTGGAAGTGAGCGCTGGTCAGCTTTAAGTTTTTCTATGAATCCGATCTAATATGTTCAGGAGTAACTTATTAATACGACGGCGGAACCCATCCTTGAAGAGGTAGAAACTACCGAGGAAGTTGGTATTTCTCAGATTTTACCGAACATTGCTTACAAGGAAAGCATGGGTGAGGTTTTTCGTTCAAATTGAAAAAAAAGTTGAGCAAAAAAAAATTAATATTTTAATTTTTTTTTTTGTTCTTTTACTCAGAATATGTTTTTTAAAATTAGATAGCACATATTTGCTTTTTAAATGACTCATTATAATATCTATTTTCGGCATAACATATGAATAAACATATAGAAATAAACAAATGGGGTTGGGACGTTAATTTGGCTCATAGGTTTATTTTCTAACAGAAAACTAATTTTAAAAGCGATTTTGCACTGGTTACTTTTCCTTAAAAAATAAATAAATCTTCACAAACCACAGACAATTTTTTACAGTATCACGGTTTTCGTCTTAACATCCAAAATAAAATTTTTCTAGTTCAAAATTTAAGGATCCAGTAATAATAATAATTTATTTATTTGTTTATGGGGCAACCCCCATACATATGGAGTTGGCCTGTAAAGTACATAATTTAACAATCATTGTAATAATAATTAAATAATAATAACAATCAACGAACTATTTGTTTATCATATAAGCTTATAACAAAATAGAATACCCAAATGGTGAACTATAAATAATTTATATAAGCAAAAGTAATAATGTTTATATAAAGTTTGAAATAACAGGCATATGTTTATAGCGCATAACTTATAAGCAATTATATATTTATTATTACAAAGAAAATATTATTATTATATTGACTGGTAAGGTTAAATATTCATCACATCTTTCATTTATGAGATTGAGTACATTACTTCTAACCATTTTCTCATGAATCTTCTTTAGGTTTTATAGGTATGGCCTGGTTTCGCTATTATTGCACTCAGTGAGGCAACATTGTTTCACCATAAAAATTACAAATATTATACAAATAAAACAATTGCAATCTGCCAGAGGTAGGCGGTAGGTAATAGTGCTAAATATATTACATTCAAGGCATAGATATGTAGAAAGTTTTTTATACATACATATATTATTTTTCTTGTGGTTCTTGAGTTAGAATCAATAATAAAACAACTAAGTCCAGAAGACCTTTCGATAATTTATTGTTCTCATTGGCATACCCCAGTGTGAAAATAAAAAAACATTAATTGTAATTAATAAAATAAAAACATTACTTACTATTGTTTTGAAATTGAGTTTCTACAAAACTAATTACTGTAATAGCCACTAGAACTAAAACATTTGCAATTAGAGAGAGCAATATTTTTACGTAGCCTAACTGTTCTCTGAAAGGTAGTCACTCAGTTTATTTTGGTTTAGCATTTATTTATTTGTTAACATATTTATTAGTAATGCTAATTAGTATTTCTAATTGTGTCTACGTGTTTAGGAAAATAGAATAACATGAATTAAAAGTTTGTACATCTGATTTTTTGTTAGAAGCCTTTTTTTCTTTTTGGATTGCAGCTCTAATTTGTTTTGTGCAAAGTTAGTTTGGATAAAGTACGGTTTGTAAGTTATTCGTATTAATTATGTTGAAAAAAACGTAGGTTGAATGAAAAAAAAAATCCATGTAAACGTTTTCCATTTATTCATATCTATGAATTCCAATCTTATTTTTTTGTAAGACTATTCTGAATTTCTTCCGTTTTTAGTTATTAATACTTCTCAACTTCCCTAAACCCTAAAATTTACCATTCATCTCCGAAAATATATTTTATCTTCTGAAACACAGAAAATGTTCATATAATTCAAAGGGAAGTTCATTAACCCAACAAATACTAAACACACAACCTCTTTCTGCTTCAGTGGGATTGAAGACCCACATTAACATGTATACCATTATTGATCTGTTTTTAATATTTTTTTGTTTATAATTACGTATTAATTTTACACAATAATTAGAAAACCTATAAAGGATAATGGAACAATTTTAATTTACAATTACAGAATGAAAACAAAAAAATTAAATTAAATTAAAACTAAACAATACTTTGTTGTATGAGGAATGTGGCAGGATTGGTGACCACAAATCCTCTTGAAGGACATGAGATCTAAAAAAAAAAAATAAAAAAATAAATTATAATAATAAAACATGAACACAACCCTATTATGTTACTCGAACATACTTAACCACACAAAACATAATACATACTAATACAAAACATAATACATAATAATACCAAACTAACAACAAAAATCATAGCAAGCACCATCCAATTAGACTCCTAACTGTACACATGTGGATTACTGCCAATACTGGCTTGCAATAAAATGCATCGATTATGTTCAATAATAATAAAAAACATAATAT
>NW_027105743.1:146324-151454 GCF_000696795.3 Halyomorpha halys
TATAAGTTTTTTTAAGATAGTTTCCAATAATATCTTTAAATCATAATAAGCTTATTAATTCCTTATTTTCGTTTCTGGACCATTTCATCAGAATTTAATAGATCAAGGTAAATGTACCCAGTTTTTTTTTTTCATTTTGAACTCAAAATTTCTATAAAAACAAAAATTTAATATAGGTACCATAAAATAATAAAAAATAAATGCCAATACCAAACACAGTAAAATAATGTACTAATATTAATAAGACCACCACAAAGCTATTAATATCTTTAATCATTGATTTCTCAATATTTCTTTTAATACTTCTGCTATAGATTAAATTAAGCTATTATTCTTAAAATTGTAAGACTATAAATTGCTGATGTTATTCTTCTGTGAAATACTTAATATTAAGTGCAATAATAATTTTAATGGATAAAAAATCAATATCAGCCAGGGCTCTGTTTCATAATAAAGTACATACTAATACTATTAGTCTTGTCGATTTAACTTAATACAATTACACTGACTTGTAATATAGTAACGTGTACTTTAGTACTTTTTAACTCCTGTAATATCACTAATAGTCCTCCCTATTATGAAAAAAAGTATTAGGGTAATTAACACGTTGTTTCTATACTAGTATTTGAACTAATACTATTAGCTTTCATTATGAAACAGGGCCCAGGCGACGGTAATGGTCGCTTAGTCACTTAAAACAAAATTCAAACATTCAGTATATTTTTTGAGCATCCGAAGTAAACATTTCTTTAGATGTATAAATAGTATAAACGGCTATATAACTGGTAGACAGACCAATTTTTTAATGGCATGCAGTAATTACGAACATTTTAAAACTATTAATGTAATTCATAGTAAATGTTATTTCTCGAGAAGGCAGTGAGTGATGTTGGGATACAGTAGTAACATCTTTAATAGATCTGTACAGCTCCTTGCGTACGCGAATCTATAGATATCATTGGACGTTTCTTCTAGACTGTATCGGACGCTTTCCTCGCTCTGGTGGGCCCTGCGAGAAGACTTGGCTTGGAAGTCAAAAAACAAAATATATGGTTACAGGAGAGGTGCCTCGGACTGGAGAGGAGGTGACTCACGAGAAATACCAATTCGAGAAGACTAATGTTTTTGTATATCTTGGCTCATTGGTAACCCAAGACAACGCAACTGAACAAGAGATTCGGCGTAGGATCATACCAGCAAATCGGAGAAGAGTTCTTTCCAGAAAATCGAAGCTTTGTCTTTATAAGACGATAGTGCGCCCAGTCTTGTGAGACTTGGACTACCTCCCGGGCTTGAGAACAGGAACTCCTGGTCTTTGAAAGAAGAGTCCTCAGACGTATATGTGGTGGTGTTCTCATTAGAGGAGAGTGGAAAAGGAGGAAAAACCTAGGAGCTGTACACTACGTTTAAGGAGTCCGGTATAGTTCGAGTGACGTTAATTGCAAGACTGAGATGAGCAGGACACGTCGTTAGGATGGGCAGTGAAGATCCACCAAGAGAATTACTGATGGAGCCACTCCATGGTACCAGGAGAAGAGGAAGCAAAGTTGCGATGGACTGATGGTGTTGCTGCTGATGCGACAAATATGCTGGGGCTTCGGAATTGGATGGCGGCTGCAAGGGACCGAGACAATTGGCGGAAGCTGCTGGAGCAAGCCAGGATTCGACACCGGATTGTAGAGTAGTAGATGTAAATGTTATTTAATTAAACATGTAGAAGATGGTTGTTTTGTTTTTTTTCGATAAATGTATAGTGAGTTATTACAAAAATATGAAAAAAGTGCAAACATTTTGTAATTTTTGCAAGTATTTTTAAGTATAATTAAAAAAAAAACTTTTAATTCGGCTTCAGGTCCCCAAAAACCATATAGAACCGCAGAAAAACCCGTTACTTGAATTTTTTTCAGATGAAATTACCACTTGAAAGGACCAAATTAGTCGGTTTTGAAAACGCCATCAGTCAGGGTTATTTCTCTCTTAGGACCTCATACATCCTAAAAAAATTTTAAATGGGTTTTTTGTCAAGTGAGATGTGAGATGTCACAATTACAAAATAAAATTTCACATTTAAAGCAACTGATTTAAGGTGTTGTATGTTCAGATTAGCAATATATAGAACTTAAAACAGCGTCTAGTACTTTTGTTGTTTGAATCAATTGCCATCTCCTAGTCTAGTGGTTGACTCAGGTAAATACAACAGTGGTTCATATTCACCAGTAGAACAATCTCAATTGTCGGCTTAAGCATTGTTAGCGTTAATTGGTGAAAAAAGAAACAACTTCATTCCATTCCTTACTCCGGTAATAAATAATTATGAAATTATAGGTTATTTACTCGAGTCCTTCATTTTTGCCGAGTCATCGACCAGTAACTTCATCGCCAGAGATCCTTGTGTTAACGCGTTTTTTAGTCTCACAAATAATTTTTTTACTAGAACTAAACTTATTAGTTTGTCCCATTCCATTATTGTGGCGCTAGAATCTTGAGAAAAACGAACCAGAACCAATCATTTGCGATTTCGCACGACCTCTCGTTCAGGTATCGTAACCAACAATAGCACAATAGCATAGCAGCATGATTAAGTTAGTACGTTTTCGCTTCTAGCCAATGAGAGGCCTGAAGAATATCGAAATATTAAGTACATAAAATTAATAATTGCACAGTATAAATCACAATTATAATTTTTTTAGAGGAATTTTTCCTCCTGTAAGCAATAAACTCGATATTCAAAATATGACTTCACTTCTTGTTGTTGAACAGCATTATATCAGTGTGAGCTATTTTTAATGACTATATTTTTTGCACTTTTTGCACACTATATGCATAGTTTTATAGGTGATAAAATTCTTGAGTGGTTCAATAATTGCAATGATTAAAATTGTTCAAATAAATGGATATTAAATCTTTTAAATAACGCCTCCTAACTACGTGACTGATAAGGAATCATTCTTAGGTCAGTTGAGTGTTAATATCAGTGATTTAGGAGGTAGTAAATAGGAAAATGATGCTCATAACGTTTATGTTATTATGATTAATAATTTATATAGGTAAAAATGCATTAGTAATTTACTTCAAAAATAGTGATGATTGCATGAAGAAAGCAGATCTGTTGCTGATGAACCTCTGAGTCACTTTTTTTTGTTACTTTCTACATAATGAAGAACATGACACAGATTTTATTATTATGTATCCTTATGTCCCTAATTTCAAGTTCGAATTTATAGCTGGAAAATGACGAGGACAAGAACGTATCGCATAAACATAAAAAATATTAAATTTAAAAAGTATTACATTCACATTCCCGAAAAAAGTCCATATAAAACAGGTGTTTGGGTGTGCTACGGACTTCTAATTCTGTTATTTAATATAACCATTATATTTTCCAACTTGCTATGCAATTCGGATTGAATCGGTCCACAAACTGAGTTATTAGATAGTGTATTCAAACTCAGCGACGGAACACGAGTGGGAAGGAAGCTGATAGAGGAAATGTTCGGTATCCTGGCTGATAAAGGAAGTGTTCTTATCTTCGCGCCGCGGCGGGCCACTGTCTGCGCTAGGACTGTCCTAGTATATATAATAAATAAATGAGATGTATATAGTTGACCGTAGATTACTGATTAGAGAAGATGGTGGGGGGTGCGGTCAGGAAAGAAACAACATAAATTTAAAAAAAAAAATTTATTTATACCGACGTTTCGACCTGATTTTCAGGTCTTCATCAGGGCTATAAAAACAAAAAGACAACAACCATCATTTAGAGAGATAAAAAAATTATATAATATGTATAATAATAATAATAATTAAAATAAATAAATACAAACATATAAAATAAAATAAATAATAGACTACTAATTTGGAAATATACACAATAATGGAATGAAAATATAAATTAGTTGATTACTAACTATGGACAAGACAGTAGTAGATTGATTAAATTATTATTTATATACATATAAATGTGAGCAACAAATAAATGATACAGTGGAAATAATCTATAAAGAATTAGTTAAAGAAATTAGGAAAGAACATTGTTATAAATTGCAGGAAAAGCCGCTAGATTGCAAGTAGGCAAAAGACGTTATATAAACAGAAATATAAAGGTCAAAAGATCGTAGAGACAAAATAGACAATGTGAGAGTAAAAAAAGAAAAAGAAGAAAAAGACCAACATAAAAAGGTGTAGAATGTAAAATAACGAGAGCCCAAAAGATAATAAAATGTATCAATATATAAAGGGTGTGTAAAAAACGGATATATTAACGGGGAGTATGTGAAAAACAATGTTATAGAAAATAAGAAGAAATATGGAGAATAGGAAATGAAGAAATAAGAGATAAGATAAGAGAGAAAAATAACTTAAGTTGTAGGCAGAGAAAAATATATATAAATGTATATACTCCTTACCAGAGTTGGCCAAAATTGTAATTACCATAACAAATTATAACTACATTAATTAAAATGTAGTTATAACTACAACTGCTAATGTAATGGACAACTACATTTTTCAACTGCAGTTGTAGTGCTACCTGATTAATTACTTTAAAAAATTGTGTAAAACAGTGATTGAAGTAGTTGAGGCTGTTAAGAAATAATCTGCAATGTCTTTATATTCAAAATTTTATTTTATTACATATACTACATTATTATATACATTTTATTGTAAATTATGAGTAACAGAAAATAATTTTAATGGAAATAAATGAAAACTAAGGAATGAAACAAAAAATAACGAAAATGAATGTAAATCCCTCTTTATTTTTTCCCAAATTTAAGGAAATATGGTTAATAAGTATATAGTTGTAGTTATTACTCAATAACTACAGTTACAATTACAGTTGATAATTTCAGTCTTAACACTTTCTTGAGTTTGGTTTATATTGTTTAAATAAATAAAACTTTATCCATGTTAGTCTCAAAACATTCACTTTATAAGTCCAAAGTTTCGGTACTTCGGCATAAATTTATGCTTTACAGTTTGATGGTTGTTACCTATTCTCTGTTGCTAAAATTATTTTAGATTTTTTTTTTTTTATTGATAGATTTATTTATTGATAGATATTACAATCTGCCACACAGTTGTGGGCAATAGGTAATAGTGATGAATGATCTCATACATACTAAAATAAAA
>NW_027105743.1:152854-153540 GCF_000696795.3 Halyomorpha halys
GAGAATCTGACCATTGCCAGAACTCCAATTGTCCATTTTTATTTTAATAAGTATTTTAGAAATAGCAAACCCTGTTTCAGGCTTTATTCCGATGATTTTTCTACAACATATTTTTTACCATCTCCATATATCTGTTTGACCAAAATTAAGATTCAGTTCATGGTACATTCACCATAGTTCTTTATCCTGAAGGAACGCAATTACTATTTTATCATAATTGACCACACGAAAAATGCTGTTTAACGTGTCTATTAAGAGGGTAATTTATCCGATTGACTGGGCAGAATAGCCTGCTGATTTATTTGTCAGAAATGATTTATTTCTAAAATTGAATTAAGATTATCCTTGAGGATGGCCGAATTGGCCGAAACGTTGGACTTAGAAAGTGAATAAATATGTTTTGAGACTAAAATGGATTAAGTTTTATTTATTTAAACAATTGCACTTATTTTTAAAACTTCTTTTTATTTAAACTAGTAGCTGGATTTATAAATACCAATTACAATTACTGTAATTCCAAATCAAGAAAAAAGAAGTTACCAACTATATTTTTGTAACTAGTTGCAATTACATAACTAGTATTTATTAGTTGAAAAAATAGTTAATTACAAAAGTATTTAATTACTGCCCAACTCTGCTCCTTACAAAGTACTGCACCTCTATTTATACCTATATATATATATATA
>NW_027105743.1:153590-161943 GCF_000696795.3 Halyomorpha halys
TATATATATATGTCAATGATAATGTAATGATATAAGTCAACGGAAAAAAAAAAATATATAAGAAGATCATTGTTTAACCGTGTGTAATTAACAAAAGGAAGGAAGGTCCAACTGCGGTAAAAAAGCAACTCAAATAGCACAAAAACCATCCATCAACACTGACGTTTCGTCCAACTTAGTTTTTTTTTTTTTTTAAATAAGCTTTATACTAAACGTTAGCAAAAAAAGTTGACTACAAATTTCGACAACAAAAGTTGTCTTCAAATATTAGCAACAAAAGGACGAAGATTTTTAGCAACGACAGTTGGCAACAAATGTAAAAAAAAACAAAGTTTTTTTTTGGCGAGATTACACATCAAGATTCGTAACATTCCTCTAATTATAGGTAAAATTGTACAGATTTTCTAAATATATAGATGTTACTGAAAATATGCTCGCACATACGTAAGTGAAAATAGTAGATGAAATTGGTTTGGAAACTTCTAGGTAATTAGCCTTACGATCAGGGCCGGATGGACCCCAACAATTAATTTTTAATTTAGTTATAATAATTATTAGCATATATAATTGGTATTAAGGTAAGTCGGTATAATTCCTTTTTTTTTTTTTTTTTAATTGGTGGAACATCATCCATGCCGTTACACCTCAAGGTTCAGTACTTTCTGCCATTCCTTTTTTTTTTTTTTTTTTTTCGCGAATCGATCCAGTACATACCTCTGTGTATTATGATACAGTAATTTTTCTCAACGCAATGACGTAATAAAAGCTAGAAATTCATCACAGACTCACCTTGATGAACTAGAATAATGCAAGTCGAATATACTCTCTAATACTTCCCCTCTCAATTATTAATTGTAGAAAAGCACACTGCTATAATAATGACTGGTAACAAAGAAATTTATCAAAAAGATACCATCTATAGTCATTTAAAGTAAATCTTTCATATTTACTTCAAAATCGCATATATGTAGTGAAGCACTTAACCAGACTTAAACTATAATATTCAGGATTCAAGAAATTATTTTTAGTTAGCGAAATTCGTCACAAAATTTTAAATACAGAGGAAATTTAAATGGTTTGCTAAAGAGGCCCTTATATGAACAATATTATTGAGCCAATATAGAACTTCATCTAGATATTGAGCCTCTGAGGGTTATATTGTAGTAATAATAAATATCAACGCATGTTCTGTAAATACCGCGTCCAATAATATTGACTCAGTAGTATTAACTGTGAAAGGTGGACTGTACTGGATGGGTTAAGTCTGGGATTTTTATCGGTCATTTAACTAATGTAATAAAGAAAAATATTTAGATTTATAATATGATTACATCATGATAACTATCGAAGAGATTAAACTTTATTCCATATTCCATATGTATATATACAAATATTTCCATTTCCTTTTGGGGCAATTTAATTTAATTAATATACTCAAATTACAAAACTTTAATAATCAAGTTAGTTACATAAGTGATACTCCTTATCCCAGAACTGGTGAGGAAGAGGAAAAAAAATTACGTAAGTGATGTCATTTTACGATAAAATTAAAGATTATTTTTTGTTAAAAATTTCCGGATCGACTTTTTCCCCCGACTAAGATCCGCTTAAAATATTTTTCGTGCTGAAGGAAAGGGCATTTTATATTTGGTACCAGCTTCCCCGTAGCTCGTTCCCCGGCACATCATGTTACACTCTTGTAACAATGTCTTCGGAGTACATCTTTTCGACACAAAAAATAACAATGACTCATTTAGGTATTACATAGGCGTGTACTTTTATTTGTCCGTAAATATTATTAAAGAATTAGAAATTAATCCTCTACAGAGTTGGAAAACCAACACAAACAATATCATTGTAATCAATTTTCAATAAACAGTCATGTCTCCACTGTGGATATTAATGAAAAAGAGAGCTGTATGCACTTTTTTTTTTTGTCCAATAGTATAAACTTAATTTACTTCAGAAAGACACAGACAAAAATTTGTTTCTTCATATCTCCAAAATCTAAAATGCCAGTGCAAAGTTTCGATTCTGAGGACAAAATATTTTTAACTCTAATACCAAGCAGTCCTACCTTTATAATAAAGATATGTACAAAATATACAATTTTATCTATGCTTTTAATTATACTGTCAGTAAAACTGATAAAAACATTTTCCCTAACTATGTGGTATGAAAGATTACAGACACTCCAAAAATTAATGATATTTATGTAGATGGTTATCAATTTGGCGGAAAAGAGCAAAATAAATCTCAACCAGGAAGAGCTGTTTCATTTTTAAAATATTTCCTAAAACTTCATCCTAAAAATTAAAAGCTAATCATACTTCCCACTCCTTCTTTCTATCAATCAATGGATTCTACTTCTACCTAGCTAAATCTTGTAAAACTAAATATTATTGTCATGGCACCCTTGGATACGCTTGCGGCACTCTTGAGTAGTGGCTCCCAAATTCCACGTGGCACTGGAATTTATTGTTGGGCTAAAAAAAATTTTATGGCTCCTTATTTGGCCTGAAAAAAAGTGCAGCTGAATTGACTCCTCTAAAATTGAATATGTAGGAATATAAGGGGAAAAAACACAAAATAAATTCTGGAATGCTCAGTTTATTTGATGTACCTTCGGCATACACCTGGAGTACCTTGGGATGCTGCGGCACCCAGTTTGGGAACCAGATCTCTAGAAAATTAATTTTTTTTTTTTTTTTTTTATAACGTATCAAGGCAGAATTGTTTTCCTCTTGTACTTAGTCATTTATATTTATAAAATATTTACTTATATATATTTGTGTTCTTATTGCATCATTTCAAATTTTTAATTATTTTCTAACATAGACAAAACACAATATTACACATTTACCAAACCTTAATATTATAAAAAAGCAGGTATTAATAATAGTGCGTATATTATATAAATAAGAAAATTGTAAAAAATTTAAATTGATTCAGTAATAAATATTTATAAGTGGCTTGAGCAATCAGCCTGCAATAAGAAGAAAAATAATTTAGTAACTTAAACTAATCTATTGTGAGGTGTCTACTTGATAATGGTCTGACACCCGAAACGTCCTAAAAAAATTAACAAATTTGAGAGATAAGGATCAAAATATGTTTGTGTCTTTATTTAAGTTTCCTATACTCAAACAAAAAAATAATTCATAATATATCAATAAAATGATATTTTATTATTTAAAAACGGTTAAGAGTTAGTTACTTATTTAAAAAAATATTATTATTTATAACAATAAGAAAATATTAAATTCCAGGGTAAGGTACCACAAATCAGATTATTGTAACAACAACGAGAAATTCACGTCGTGAACTCTTCACGTCTCCAAAGAGGAAGCCATACCTGATATCTTCTGATTTTACCTTATTCCACCAAAAAAGGTTGGGGGAAGTTTCTCAAAAGTATTTTTCAATAAGATTTTTGGGCCCCACTACACAGTGTTTACTTAATGTTCATTTCTTGGTGTCGAGCCAAAAAGATCTAGGCTTCTTCTGACCAGTTCCACTTATTTTGTCAAAAAATTTATATTTTAAAACAGTTTAACGTTTCCTTTTCTTTAAGGTAACTGAAATTAGCCTGGTGTTAATTATGCAATATTTGTAATGTCAAAACACGCAATTTCACCGATTCGATCCGTCTGGTATGTTCTTTGTCGGGAGGTCATTGTTGGAAAATTACAGGTTAGTGATTGTACAATCATTTCTAAACATAAATTAATCAAAACTGACTATTTAAAAATATTCTAAACCTGTTTTAACTTGTAAAAATCTATTTTTAGTGGTTTATCCTTGTGTAAAAAAAAATTTTTTTTTTTTCTTTTGTGGCGAATTTCACACAAAATTGTAATATCCAGTGCTGGGAATATTGATTTCATAGACATTTAATCAATTATTTATTTTACTATAAGGTTAATGTATGGAATAAAAATAAAAATTATACAAACCAAATATTACTTTTTAAATTTATGGAAACCGAACTATAAGCCGATTCATTAAGATATTTTGACGTTGCGGGGTAAAGCTATGAGATGTATATTTATAGAAAGCAATGTCCACTCAAAACTACAAAGTATACGCATAGCTAATTTTTGCACTCAAAAAGATTGATTCTTGATATGCAGGAAAAATTCACCAATATGCGATCTTTACTTACTACGTACTTAGGGTCACCGATTTTAATGAAACCTTTTTTAGTGATTCTAAGTCCAAAAATATTAGAAACGTGCCCGGATTCTTGCCAATTAAGGAGGAGTTGAGAAAAAAAATTATATGTAATTTTAGAAATTGTTAAAATTTAAAAAATAATTAAAAAATAACTGGATAGCTCCTCAAATGGAGGACTTAAGCCGAAATAAAAAAAAAAAAATTAAATAATAAATTTTCGTATTCCGCCTTTGCTTTGCATGTATTAAGTGGTTATTATATGGCAACAAAATCTTTTCTCGATCAAGGCAAGTTTGTTTTTGACTTATGTTGAGACTCTTATTTACAAATTTCCATAAAAATTATAAATTTTACAAGGTACAAATTTTTGGCCAATGTCCTGCATTCACAAAAAAAATTCATAACTCCTCTCTCAATTTTCTCTAACTTTAGCATGACTGATGTATAGCTGAATTTCTACTCTACTAACCCATACGTTTTGAATTTTATTCCTTTATGGTGGAAAAAAAGTAGTTCAAATAAAAAAACCTTTTATTTTATATCTCAGGGTCTGGATTAGTAGGTTCGTAGTGAAGTTATTGCATTTTTTATGCTTAGGGAAATCGAAGAATAGTCAGCCAAAAATTTCAATTTAAAAAAATTAAATTTTTCGATTACTATGAAAATTCGTATTTCACTGTTTTTTGAGGTGGGAAAAACGCCTATAAGCCTTATTTATCCCCCTCCTCCCCCCCCAAAAGATAACATGTTATTTAAACTTACTGAGCCAGTCGGTTTAAATAATTTTAATACTATGCTCTTATAATTGCATCAAGGGGTAATAATACACAAATCTATTTGCTTTCTGATTTAGTTTAAATGTATACAAAAACCAAGAGCCATTTCCTGTAAAGTGGCCAAAATATTTTAGAGATTAGGTCATTTCATTTAGATTCGGTTTTATTATCATCGAAAACTTTTAAATACGAATTTTGAATGAAAAAAAATTAATAAATTTTACCTGGCTGATTTAGAAAAAATATATTTGGTAAATACTCTGATATGGGTACATAGGTCAAACAATCGTTGCAATATGGGCCTCGTTAAATATTCTTTTGTTTTATTTATGAAAATTCGCATTAAGGGTTTTAAGGACACTAAAAACGAATAATTAAATACAATTATTTATTATAATAAAGGTATATAATTATTGAATATAAGAGGAGGAATATGATGATATAAAACAATTCTAAAATGTTATAGAATATTTTTTTTCTTATCTCCTAGGGCGCGGATTAGCAAGAACCTTCGGAAAGGTCTAATATTTTCGACATAGTATCCCCAACAAAATTTCCATTGAAATCGATGACTCCACAAGCCTTGTGAGCTTTTATGGCATGTGGGCAATTTTTTTCTGTATATCAAACTGCATGGCTCCTGTACATACAAGATATCGTCTTAATTTATAACGTTTATGCTTACACTGAAATTCACCACTAGCTGACAGAAAAGATAAGAAACAGTTTAATTAATATAATGGACAGGAACAACGAAGTTAGACTAGATTAAATAAAGAGCAAGGCGGCACCTCTGCCAATGAAAGAGCCCGGCACTTGGCTAAATTAGCTGTTAACAATCCCAATTGGCTCCAGCTTATGGCCATTTTCCTTCATATTACGAAGTCGCTAAGAGCTGCTATCAAAATTAGAACAGATGCTTTTAACTTTTGGATAAACAAAGATTATTTAAATTCAACAATATAAAACTGATACAACAAACGAAAAATTATTTGTTACAAAATATTAACTTAAAATTATTCATCAGAATGGGTTTTTTTTTTTATGAATGTTATTTTAAAACAATTCTATCTCATACGTACATATCTTTTAGATATTTTGGTGATATTTCAATGATTTTTAACTTTGGCTATTTTCAAATTTTTTTCTTACTTCTTCATCTCAGTCATCTTATTGAGATTCTTTGGTATTATAGATAAAACTCTTTGGAAGTGTTAAAAAAAAATAATAATAAATATGTACTGCTCCAACCCATGAAAGGCCAGGGGTGCAGTAATTTGCAAGGAAGTACACTATAGCAACAGTTGTGCAAGGAGGTGATTTGGTCAGAACCACGCTTGATTGCAAGATTTCCCTCCACTTTATAAGGCTTGGTGGACTCCGGAGGGCTCCCGAACCTACAGGTTTGACTTCCAGCTATAGTAAAAGATTAAAAA
Organism: Halyomorpha halys; assembly: GCF_000696795.3. Taxonomy (NCBI): domain Eukaryota; kingdom Metazoa; phylum Arthropoda; class Insecta; order Hemiptera; family Pentatomidae; genus Halyomorpha; species Halyomorpha halys. Next base: position 159,979 of record NW_027105743.1, read on the forward strand.
AATATCTGTTACAGCTGGATCCTAACCAGAGTTCTCGAAGTTAGTAGCACAGTGCCTTACCATTGAGCCACATCACTCTCCATGGAAGTAATAGTTAACATTTTTATATCTACTGTATATTAATTAACATTACACTTAAAATTCACATATTAAAAACATATACTACTTCTATATGAAATTTATTTTAGATAAATATGTTTAATTTAAAGGCAAAATTATTTCACCAATACTAATTTATAAATAAAATGTTTTACGTTTCTGCTAACACGCCATCCTCAACAACAAAAATTTAATATGTAAACTTATATGTTGGTTTTTTTTTCTTATTTTATTTTGGGCAAAATTTATTTTTTAATTATATTTTTCAAACTAATTTTGAAACAAAGTTTAATAACCTTATTTCTAATCTCCAGAGATGTTTGTTAATTGTAAATTTTAATTTTCTTTTATCTATGTTTTACCACTCTCACACACGTCATAAAGGGACTATTTGCTATTGTTGCTATCTCCTCTCTAGACTTGTCTAGAGATTAAAAAAAAAGTTATTAAAAGTTTGTATCCAAATTACTTTGGAAATGTAATATACAAAAAAATCTTTGGTCCACAATAAGAGAAAAAAAAACAACCAACGTTTTAGTTTATGTCATTTTTTAGTATAATATAATATGTAAATAATTAAATATAAAATATAATAATATAATATATGAATTTCATGTGTAATGTTAATTAATATATTGTAGATAAACAGCCGCAAGAAAATATTTCAACTGAATATTTTCATAGATTTGTATTTGTAACACAAACGAATTTTAATAAGATGAATGGGGTGAAGAAGGAAGAAAAAAAGAAGAAACGTCACTAAAATATATATCTATGTATACAATAGAATTGTTTGTAAAAAAAATAAAAAAATGAAATGTATTCTTTTATAGTTTTATTGTTTACAATATAGACTTAATGAGATCCTAAAAATATGTTTTCTTTATCATTCTGTTGATAATTATTAATTTTTTTTATTTATTTATTGATATTTACAACTGTATAAAAAATACAAGTAAATTTGATCATAATGGCATAATGATATGATACAGGATGTAGTGAAACTACCCAGTAGTAGAACTCTAAATTATTAATTTAAAAGTGAAATTCCACCAAAAAAAAGTTACAACAATAATAAAGTTGTTCTTAGTAAATATTAAAATTAGGATAGACTAAATCAATAATTTAAAAAAGATTCCAACATATCCACAAAAAAATGAAGTTATATATTATAATTTCTAATGGCTAAATATTTTAATTTAATATTAATAAATATTAAAAAAATGGCTAATCATTCCAACTTTTGTCTGTGAACCATTGTTATATGGTAAATTAACATAACTTGTTGGCAACTGTGAGCTATTACATAATTTTTAATTTACTAAATCAATTCTTGGCGAACGGCCTAGGTTATTATTGTTCGGACCGATTCAAAAAATTGTTTGAAAGGACTTTATAACGGTTCCTTTGGGACACGGGCGGACAAAACGCTTTTCAATAGCCAACATAGCGTTGCATAAAACCACTCTTGTTCCCGGACTGCTGCGTGAGTCTGTGTAACCCCCGTACTTGAACAGAAATGGGTACTTTTCTTGTCATCTCAGACTGAGGCAAGAATAACATTAATGTGAAAAAAAAAAATATCATCTGTTTTAGGGGCGTGAAATTGTATGGTTATGAAGAGATAGCTTGTTAGGAAATTCAACCATAAGCTTGTTAACCCTCTTCATAGCAAGCATATGAATAATTAAAAAAAAAATGAATAACTGTTTTGAAGTTTCTGGCTCATTACCAGTGATGCGGCGAGAGGGATGCGCAAGGATCTCTTGAGCTCTGCTCTACCCCTCACACGTGGGGGATAGAGTGGGCTCAGGGATCCTCAGGTCGATTGTGTAAATATTGTATATATTATTTTATCATTATGTT
>NW_027105743.1:162048-165930 GCF_000696795.3 Halyomorpha halys
TTTATTTTTTTATTTTAGTATGTATGAGATCATTCATCACTATTACCTATTGCCCACAACTGTGTGGCAGATTGTAATATCTATCAAAAATTTGAAGTTTACAATCTCTTATTTTTTTTTCATTCTAAAGAATTTGATTGCTGAGACAGATGCCAACATTTAACGAATAGTGTCTAGTATCTAACAAATACCCTTTTTTTTTTATTCCCCCCCTGGTCATTTTGGGCATACAAGGGGTTATCTACAGGGTATCATCTTATTCTAACCACGGTGGAGGGTCAAGTTTTCATTTCATGGGACCACCACAGAAATTAAAGTCGGCCTCCCACACCGGATCCTTACTGGCGCCGCTACAGTTCTGAGGTCGCAAAGACCTACGCCTTATCTTCCTCAGCTTCAGACAGCCCAACAACCAGCTTTGCTCTAGTTCTATTTGCTAATTTTGATTATTTCAATCGACACAGATCTGGATGTGTCTCAGGAACCGAGCCTCTTGCGATCACAAGGAAATTCGCCATGTTTTGAGCCACTACTTGACGATCTGGTAGAAATTCTGAAGTTAAAGTAATTGATTTTTAAGCGATCTTCGGCGGTTTTGCCTCAATGATCTGCCCAGCTGTCTGTTTAAGTGATTTTCAAACAGCAATGTTTAAGTCCCGTTTAAATAAAATTGTTTTCAAGGATCAATTTAGATTCATGTTGGTTAAAACGATCTATCGATCTCGGAAAACATATAAGATATGTTTATTTAGTTACATCATTCAGTAGTACTCAGCTACGGTTTAGGCTGTGGAATCATTAACTATATCTTAAAAAACCTGGTGCTAGCAACACACAAACTTTCATTTACCATCTTACATACTTCGAAGTTTAGTGTAGGGCTTGCATTGAAGCTATCAGTGTTTTATTAATTTTCTAAATCTAATTTGTATTTTTTCCTTTAAACATTCATGTTTTAGGATTTCTACATGGGTAATAATCAATATAATTTTTTCTGCTACCAAGAATTCAATTGTTTGACAAAGGATAGCGAAGTCGTGTTTGTACAACGATCGATTTCTAACAGTATGAATGATCACAGAGGTCGAGACATTTTTGTTTCGAAAAACTCTGATTCTTTTTTTAACCCATAGGCTACATTAGGAAACTATTTTAGGCATTAAACATACTAAAATAATTAAGAGTCTTATTCTATTCAACAAATGTACTTGTACTTAGTATTGCATTCAAAATGACGTCTTTGAAATTCGTTTCATACCAATGAAACAAATTAATTCTCTCCGATTGAAGACATAGCAATAAAACGCCACTAAATAAATAATAAAACAATTACTTTTTCGACTATTAATGATTTATTATGCCTAAGTAGTTTCTTATTATTAGTTATGTCTGACATTTGTTTTTTTAAATTTCCAATTTAGAAGATGGCCTCGAGATCTTCTCCTCAGAAATGTTATTGGAGTTCTATCAGTGGGTAGATTCTCCACATGTTTTTATCATGTCACTATGTCACCTACAGCAAGTTTACTTGTTGTATATATGTGTATACAGTTGTAAATAACAATAAATAAATTATTGAAAAAAAAAATTCCAATTTTGATGGCTCGTAACTGAAAAAAGCTCCCTGAACCCCTAATTAATTACTTTAGAGTATTAAGTCTACCTCAATTATGATATAGACATTTTAATTAGCCAAAATTTACCGATCCGAAAGATTTTTTTTTTTCAATTTCCAAAAAAAAAAGTTATAAAAATGTCTCTTTTAATATCTGTCCCAGAGCCTGATTTTATAGAGTAAAAATGCAAAACAAAAGTAATCCATATATTGAATAGCTGTTCTGCTCTGTTGCACATCTAACAAATAAAAATGTTTGGGTTTTATTTTGAATTCGACGTATTCCAAAGATAGTACCGTAGACTGGGGTTACTTTATTGGTATCATTCGACTGACTGTCACACATTGAATCCAGTCTAGGATACAATCTACACAATACATCAAATACAAAGTAAAAATAAACTTTACTTGTCAGATGTGACACTATTATAGAAAAGCAGCAATTAAAAATACGTAGATTTCAATATAAGTTTACTATCTCATGAATTCACGAGGATCCAGTCTCAATAAAGAAATTCTATAATAAATACTATATCATAAAATATCATACCATTGCAATATTATATTACCACTATTATATTTTGCTATTACAGCATTTTATATTTTACTAATATTATTTTTACCAACTGTATGATTTTTATATTACGTCCTTTTTTCTCTTATTTTTATAGTTGTTTTTATGAATTAATATATGCAGTTTGCCAATAATAAATACATGGTACATTTTAAGGTGCTCAGACTTTCTGCTGTTTCTATTTTTTCAAGTAACAAATGAAGATTTTGGTTGTTATTCGATATATATAGAATGAAAATTTTATGGTTAAAGTATAAACACAAACAAAAATTTCTTTTTTATTGAACTGCGATCACAATGACTATTCCGTATTTACCCGATATTGTCAGTATTTCTTACTAGATATTTTTTAAAAGTAAATTTTTTCTCTGTGATTATTTCGGGTGGTGAAATTCTCTGTTCCCTACCCGTTGATCCGCCACCGTATCGAACCACACGAAAAAATAAAATTATGTTTTTTTTCACTTTCATTTCGCTCACATCTAAAAAATAAAACACAATGGTAGAATTGCGAAATTAATCAAACAGAAGAATTTGTGGCTGGTGGTAAATTATATACCGTTAGTATAGTTAATTTTGGTCTGGCAATGTTGAACCGATTACAAAACAAGGTAGTTGCGGCTGTGTGGTAGTTGAACTCGTGCATTTCCAACAGTCGTGATGTTACCGTGGCGGGGTACGCTCGCTAAGATCCTTTAAAACCATGAAAATGGAAATTATTGTCGGTATTAAATGTGATATATTTATCGGCTCTAAGCTATGCAATCTTACTATTACATAGGATTCGAAGCATTTCTTTGTTCGCTGCCCTGTGTAATAAGAACCAGTGTATGTTTCAGAAAAGATAAAAAGACATTATTAAATAAATGTAATATGATAAGACAGTAAAACTTTTCAAGATTTTTTTGTGGAATAAATTAAGTTGTAAATAAATTTGAATGTTGAGGTGAGATTTTTCGTATGGAGCTTATTAATAAAAAGGAAGAATTTCATTTTAATATTGAAATATAGATTTAAAAAATACTTTCTCGTAGTTAATAAAAAATAATACTTGCGAATACCAGAGAAAACTGTCATGTCACTCATAAGAAAAAAAGAAAGCCATAGAAACATTTTTTGTCAATCGTTGAGGAGATATAAGTAAAATATATGTGATAAATATTCCTAAAAAAAAATTAAATTTATTTATATATTGTTGGTATCTTTTTAACATACTAAAAGTCTTAAAAAATCAAAGCGTGCAAATTTTATTTCTTGTTACCATCCATAATTATGATTTTTTTGTTATTTGGATAAGATGTTGTTTTTTAAAACTGTGTATCGAGAATAATTCAACATAAAAAGATCTGTTAGGGCTTAAATTCATAAAATCATAAAAAAAAGAGTTTATCGTACGGTAGATAGCTTTAGACAAATTAAGCAAGCGAAAATTTCATGTTTTTCAATTTTTCGGCCACCATTATTTTTTAGAACTAATAAAATTTAAAAAACTTTTTCTGCATGAAGTTTTCTGCAAAACGATACAAGATAAGATTTTTGAGAAAAATCAAGATGGCGGCCAAATATTTTTTTTCTTTTTTGATAGATAGATTTAATTATTGATAGATATTACAATCTGCCACACAGTTGTGGGCAATAGGTAATATTGATAAATGATCTCATACATACTAAAATAAAAAAAAAATATTAAAAA
>NW_027105743.1:167331-169093 GCF_000696795.3 Halyomorpha halys
ACGCATTTTACTAACGAGTTGAGATTCATTTCTTCCCCTCTATTTAAAGGAAAATATAAAATTAAACGTTTTCACTCATCTAATCATTTTATTATGGAACGTTATTTGCAAATCCAAAACAGCCAATAAACATTAAATTCAAAAATCACATTGACCACATGGTCATATTACAAATTTAGTTAATTTATGTGTGATTGATGTCTAACAAGATGGCCGATCTACATTATATATTTTAGGGCGTGTGATACAAATTTTGTAAAAAATGGTTTTGTTAAGAAAGGTTCCTAATTAGATTAGGTTCATAACATAATAATAATCTTAGTTTATTCTATGACTAGTCCTTTTAGAATAATATTACAGGGATCGAAAGGGGCATTAGCGCTTAGAGAATAAAATAAAATTTAAAAAATAAAAATGAACTTATAGAACATCATAAAATAATAAATTGGAGAAGAAAAAAGAAATAAACAAAAATATTTATCAGAATATGTAATATGTGAAATAAAAAAAGAAAAGAAAACAGATAAAACTAAATCATATATCATCTCATAAATCATAGGGTGACTAGCTTCTACTAATATAAATGTACGAGAATCAGACACAAATGAACTAAAAAAAATTGACAACAAGTAACAATTTTTGTTTATATAAATATCTACAAGTTTAAAAGAAAATGAAAAACATCAAAGGTAGAAAAATAATAAATAAATAAGAAGGCAAAACAAAAAAAAATAAAATAAAATAAAATAAAATAAAATCGATTCTCTAACAAATCATAGATCTTAAGGTATATTCTAATAATAATAAAAAAAAAGAAAATGATTGTATGAGCATACATGGAAATCTACAGATTCTATATAAAATTAAGATATTGTAACATCCTACAATTAGGTGATTTTTTAGACGATCCACAGGATTATAGTTTTCAAAAATTGGTTAATTGATCATAACTATGCAAGTTCATAATTCTATTTTTTTTCTCGAAAATTATAAAAAATTTGCTAGGAATTTGAGCTGTATATAGTACTCAGTAGTAATATTCACCAGACGTTTATGCTCTCCAAATTTGCGAAGGTGTGTTCTATACCGTTCTTAGAGCCGACGCATAGAACCCAGCAAATTTTAGTTTTCGGCCGAATTGAAAAAAAAAAAATTGTTTTTGCTTACGACAGACCACTTGACCGAATTATTAAGCTATAGAGCTCATTCAATGCAGAATTTAATGCTTTTTAATTTTTCGAACCAACATTTTTTCGCTAGGATGCACCGTATTGAATTTATAGGTGTAAAACAAAACAAAAGGACCTAATTCGTTACATTATTGAATTAATTAGCGAATCAGTAAGTTTTAAGAACACCAGAAATGCGTCTCTGTCTTAATTGTAGTACGAATTAATTTGAAAATTATTTGAAGTTGTATATTATATGGTACGGAATTTACTCGTATGCATTGAGTTGCTGTACTGTCTCAATTAGCTTTTTCTATGAAGGATAAAATCGATACCTGATAATTGAATAGTAAAAAAAATTAAATTGATTGATAATCGCGGAATTAGATGGTAATAGATTGAAAAGTATAGTATATAATTTAAGTATAGGTATATAAATTAATACTCACACTATAATTCAGATATAAGTCACTCACTACTTTCCATTGTCTGTCATATTGTTCAATTTGTAGATTCAATTTATTTATTTAGTTATCTACTTATTTTTTCAGTTTTTTAGACACTACTTGCATATCTTATATTATACATATCTT
>NW_027105743.1:169413-190306 GCF_000696795.3 Halyomorpha halys
CCCCCGACAAACTTCTCCAATCTGTAAAGCTTTTAGTCTAATATTTTGGCTTTTTTGTTCATTTTAAAAACTGTTTTCATTTTGCCAATAAAGAACAGTAATTTTGAAATTAATTGAATACCATAGTCAACACCCCAATGTCCATGGCATTGAGTAATGTGATTGGTACGGGTAATCAAAATTGGGGGATAACTAATAACATGTAAAAAAAAGGGTTTAGAAGCAGTAAGAAATGTATCATAAAACAATAAATATGCAATTAAATATATAAATTAATTAGCAATCAATAATATATTGTTTAAAAGGAATATGTGATTGTACTTCCTAGTAGACCTGAGTTCGAATTCGGATGTGTATGATAATTATTTTCTGTTTCACTGTAACCGTGAGCCAACCCTGTGGGTTCAGGAGCTCTCCGGGATCCCCCTAGCCTTTTGAAGTTAGTACTCTTAAGTTGGTAAAAATCTGGCGGTCAAGTGGGATTCTAACCAAATCAACTCCTTGCACAACTGTTGGTCTGATAATGATACTTACAAAGTACTGCACCCCAGACCCTTTATGGGTTGTAGCGGTACAAATTTAATTTTTTTAATGTGATTATACTTCAGAGAATAATAAAAAAAATTACTCTTTTGAAAATAATTATTCACTGTGAGAAAACACTTTCTTTTAAACTGCTATTGAATTGCAAGTAGGTCTTATCATCTCCCTGGAAGGCAGCTATAAAAAAATATATTTTCATTTGTTTCTCCGGAAAAAAACTAGTTTTACCCCAATTGTGTATTAGTTTCAAAAATAAAAAATAGAAATATATAGTAACTAATAAAAATTGATGATTCTGGCAACCATACTTAGGGAGAATAAAAAATGGCGGCTGTTTCGAAAACTTACACAAAATTAAGTTTTTCATTTAGGGCTCTACAACTTTAAAACTACTCATAACTCTTAAAAACTTCCAAAACAAAATTTGAAGAATAAATGTGATAAAATACGAGCTCTATTAGAGCTGTTTACGTTGAATAGTTCCCGGGAGTTTTTCAGAACCAACATTTTTTTTTAGGAAGATAGTCCGAGTGGGGATCAATATAGGTACCAAAATAGTAGAAGAAAGCTATTTACATACTAAATGAAAACAAGATACAAACATTGTAAGAATTGACAGATTAATAAAATAAATATACAGAGAAAATATATATTAAAAAAATTGTTTTGTTTATAAAATATATAAACGAAATATAAATTTAAGGAAGCATACACATTGAAGGACTCTGAATATTTATTTTAGTATTATACCTATATATATATACTCGTACTTCCTTAAATTATTATTATTATTTCTTTTATATATTTTATAAAGAAAGCATTTTTTTTTTTTTTTTTTTACTAATTTCCTTATTTTGTCTATTTATTTATTTTAATGTTACACTTTAATCATTGTAATTTAAGAATTACAATTATTGAGGTTAAGTAATTTTACAATTAGAAAGATTAAGATAAATATACTGAGTCTACCTATTTTATTACCTATTTTACCTATATACCTATTTTATTTGTATTTTTTATTTTAATGTTTTATTTATTTATTTTAGGATGTGGACCTGTCGATTTGTGTGTTTTAACTTATTTATTCATTAAATTATTTTATTATTATTATTTTTATTTTTTTAAACTTATGGGGAGGATTTAAGAGGGGGAATTCGGGAGAGTGAATTTGTCTATCAAATGAAATAAAAATTGTGAAATCGTGAAGTGGAAAGAAAAGAGTAATGAATTGAAATATTTTTATTTAGTGTGTAGACTGGAATTGATTGTAAGAAGAAACTATGGGGGGAAAAAAAACAGTTTTCTTTCTTTTTTATTATATCATGTAAATATGTGTAATTTATATATGTCCAATCACGGATTGAATAGTATACTGTGTAATGTAGCAACCCGATGTATTTGAGCAGCATGGATGAATTGGTTTATGAAAAACTATATCTCAGGTACTATTAGTAGGATGTACTATAATATATCTGATAGGGAATACAAACTATATTATTCGAATAAGTATAAGTTTCTATGATATTATCCAAAAGTAATTCACAAAATATCGATTTTACTTTATTTGAAAAAAAAATTTGCTTTTTGAAAAACAGTTGATAAAAATTGAAAGTAATAAGCTGTATCAGAGCTCATATTTTAGAAAATTTACTCTAAATTAAATAATGTATAATGTAGCTTTAAGGATATGGAGCTCTAAATGAAAAATAAATGAAAGTATTAGGTTTTTACCTAATATTTATTTACTTTTTAATGTCATTTACAGTACCTCTTGTTTGGTCTAGGCAAAAATTGAACCTTTTTTTTAAACAGAAAATAACACTAACTTTTATCTTTTCTTGACAAAAGTTAAAAATGATCTTTTTATAACTTCTGGAACAGCAACCGTTTTCTTTTCCTCCTTACCGTTGTTCGCAGAATCATCAATTTTGACTGTTAACTGCATATATTTTTCATTAAAGTAATAAAAATTGGGGTGATATAACTTCTATTTTTCTCCTGTTGGCTAATCTTATAGTATAGCTACCGACAAACGTTTCACTTATTCAGTAAAAATTAATTAATTTGACCACACAAACGAAATCAAGCTTATATTTGATTTCATTAGTGTGGTCAAAGATTAATAGTTTGTGGTCAAACTATAATTGATCCTCATTAAAGGGTCTATTATGGAATATACTAATACGGTATTCGTAAGCCAGTAGCCAAGAAATACAACTATTTCAGTGAATATAGTAGTAGTAGTTTGTAATTAGCAAACATAATACAACTCTAGTATTTAGTAAAATAGAGAAAAAGTAAAATACTTGAATATATTACTGACAAGACATTACACTTCTAATCGAAATTGACGAGTGAACAATTATTTATTATTGACCACGAACGTCATTAGAGTGCTACCAATGGGTAGTTTCTCTACGCGCCTGTACCACTCCATTATAAACTTACATCAAATTTACTAGATGTAACATTATGTACAGTTGTAAATTTAAAGATAAACAAAATAACAAATTTAAATGTATATAAAAAGAGTATAATTTAAATTAATCTAAAATATAAAGTTGATATACAACAAAATATACGTTTTTTTTTTAGTTCTTTTTCCTTTCTATAATTTCATTTTTTTTCTTATTTTCTATTATTTATCAAAATATAAATACATTTAGAAAATCCTGTCTTTGCCCAAAACATTCTTTTTTTTCTTCAACAATTATAAAATAAAATTTTATGGTTAAAAATATGAATAATATAAGTACATAAAAATCTAATATAGTTTCTCTCACAGGTAGTATTTAATAAGAGTTTATAAAACCATTCAACAAGTATTTACAAGGCATAGAAATAAATAAATTCATTACAATATAAGTGATAAATATATGTAATTAATATAAAAAAAATATAAATATAGAAAGTAATAAATAGTGAAAATTAGAGAAAAAAAGATACAGAATGTTTGCTTTTATTCTATATTTGTATCGAAAAAATATGAATGGCTGCTTTGCGTGAATGCTGGCACATCTGACAAAATTTTTTTTCTTAATTTTATGTTTGAGGTATTCGATCAATTGTACCATAGACTAGACTTCATTTGTAACAAATCTAATAGTTTTATGAATGTCTAGAGGACGAGCTCATGAAAGAAAGTAACCGAAGTCTACCGTACTATTTTTGGAATCTATACTTCTAAGTAAAATCAAAACTTTTTTTTTTTGTCAGATGGGCCATTCCTAATTTAAAGTAGCGATATGTATATATATATATATATATATATATATATATATGAGTGACTCGGCTTATTGATCATTGATAAAACTTACCATGTGTGAGATGATAGAACTTATTTGCAGTCTAGTCAATTGAAGGCCTCATTCAATTATTAAACATAGTGTATTGGTTACTTGATTGAGTGTTAATTAATATTTATTAAATGAACTATCAATCAGAATTATTGGAACCGAAACTGCAGGTGAGATAGGAGAGCGTTAATGCGTATAATGTTCCACGCTGGAGGACCGAAACATAACTGAACCATATAATTTCTGCTTATCAAATGGATCTAGAAATGCGGTAGTGAAATTATACTAACAAGGCTTACAGGGCATTTTTATTACAAACGAAGCATATGATTATCATGAATTTGCCCCTTTCCAACACCCAACTAGTTCCTTAATTATTTTACTTGTTAAGAAGAATAGAAAGCTCATCTTGAAGATTTGTAGCATAATAGCATTTGAGACCGAATACTTGTATGTTATTGAAATTTCAAAGTTGATAGAACTAATTTTATTTAAAAAAATATATTTTACAACATTTAGTTATTTAAATTTAAATAAATCTTCAAATAATTCAGATGACAATAGATTTTTAAGTTTTCATAATCTTGGTCGCGTTATATTAAAGTATATATAAACCAGAGGCTTTAGTCCAAAATCATTTTTAACCCAGCGGTTAAAAGTTCAGCTTATGATACAAGAATTTCAACTTCATCTTGCTGACTGAAGCCTACACTTAACCCGCTGTTAGGCGATGGCTATGAACGTTTCTCCTTTTAATTAATTTAAGTAATTTTCAGAAAGAGGAATTATCGGCATTAGGTATTGGGAGGTTGTAGTTGCAAACACGGCTAAAGGATGCGTCTTCTTGGAGGAAATGTCTGATGGAGGGGGTTACCTAGTAGGAAAATTGAAGCCAAAAAGGCAGCTCTTGATGGACTCAGAGGCGTGACAGAAGAATAGAACGAGCCAATCACTACCTCCCGTTTGGTTTAGATTACGTTTGCGGACATTCCTATTAACCTCAACTTGAACTAAAGCCGAAAAAGTATGGGCTTTTTTGCTTCACTTTTGCTTTGAAGAAGAGTTGGCTTATGACAACCCCCTGTCCTACGTTGGAAGGCGTTCATAGCATCGTACTGCAGCGGCTTTAACAACACATTTTGTTGATATTAGTTGTTATTGTTTGCTAATTTTTCTTTTTCCATTCTTTATTTACATTTATTGTATATAAATCTTATTTCACAAACTTTTTCTTTAATTTTTACTTTTTTATAAATTTACAATTGTAAAATAATTATAAAATTATGTGTCCCCCTTATGACTCATATTATTCCTTTTGCAGGAGAGATGGAGTTAAGCCGTCAGATTAGTTATCGTGTAAAATGTTTAAGATACTGTAAAATAAAACACTTGAACTAATACATACCTGTACCTTTATCACAAAATATAGATTTTTCTTCTTTTTTTAGTTAAATAAAGCATTTATATACAATGAACAATCCAAGTTTTGTTAAAAAAACAAACATGGCGGAGGATAGAAGGCATATTTACTTTGCACAGTCGCAGTAGGTTGCAGACGTTTCAACCTCACTTATCAGACGCTGAAAAAACATGGTTCATATAATTTTGTTCTCCTATGGTGAGAATATCGGATGCGGTTTGGTTTGAAGAAGGTTTTGGATTATTATTTTACTGATTGAAGTACCAATAAGCATGATAATTCTTCAAAAGTTTTCACACTAATATATTTCTTATTCATTTTAGGTTGTCCTAATAATCCATTATACTAACAAGCGGGTATATTAGTAGGATTATTATTATTATTGTTATTGTTGGGGCGATAGACCGTGGAGGTCCAAAGCCTCGCCCGATGTAGTTAGGAAATAAATCACGTGTATCATGACGTGGTGGTTTTCATAGGGTGGGTTCGTCACTCTCACGCCTATTTTTGTGAGTGCTACCCATTGGCTAACGGGCCTCACAAATGCCCGGGGGAAGGCTGTGAGTGAGTATTACCTTAATTATATGGTTGGAAAAATCCCGAATAGGGTCGTGGACTCGAACTCTCAACCTTTGGGTTGGCAGACAAAGGCGGGGGGTTGGCGCGTTACCACGCTGCTACCGTCATCCGTCATGTTAGCAGGATGGGGGAAGTTAATAATCAATAATAAATTAAATAACGAACTATTTGATTGTCCAAAAAGTGAATCGAATCGCAAATTTAGTACGAAATACTAAAATCACGATTTTTATTAATTTTTTTCACATAGAAATAACGTGATGTTGTTCATGTAAATAGAAAAAGTAAATTTTGGACGGATGAAGATCATAGTCTGTGAAATAATAAGATAATAATTAATTTCTTTGATATTGATAGAAGATAATCTGTTCAAAAATAAAAATATCATAAATAAACACTTAAACTCCTTAATAAGTGTCGCAAGACACTACCTGAAAGGAAAGCCTTATAAAGGAGTGAAGTAATTAAGGCGATGTCCCCCATAATGTTTTGCCTTTATTGGATTAATTTTCTAATTTTCAAAAGTAATTTTGAGCCCGTATGTATTTCGGACTCATGTTGTCTGATATATTTAAATTTGAATTTTAGCCCTTCCTATGCTTCTTAAATTTAAGGATACTACTGATAAAATAACAAGATTAACCTGTAATTATTATAATGAACAAAATAATAACTCCACTTTTGTATCTGATATCACATACCTACCTCAGCTACATACCTAATTACCAAACAGAAAAATAAAAATTAGTTTTGGTGACAAATAATTTTTTTTATAATATCAAAATTTAAAAAAAACTTTTTATGGAGTATGATTTTAATGCTAATATCAATTTATTTCATCGATTTTTTTCTCTCAAAAAAGATACATTCCGATCTTTATTTATTAAATTAATTGTAATGGGCTTAGATGATTACACATCACTACACTGTGCCGTTTTAACAAAACTAACTAATAACAAAAACTCATTTATATGGCTATAAAGCTTATCTGGATTTACGGAGTTGAGCTTTGGGGCTCCTCTAAACCATGAAATTCCTCTCGTACAAATCCTTACAATCCAAAATCCTTAATGCTCCTTACTTTGTCACAAATCATGTCATCAATCAGAACCTCAATGCCCCCCCTCCCGAATGTTACCGATTTGGCCAGAATCAGATACCAATCTTTCCTTGATCCTATCCACACAAACCCACTTATTTCTATCCTCGCTCCTACATTACCTGATAATACTCCTAAGAATCTGAAAAGAAGATTGCCTTGAGATCTTCTCTGGAAATGTTATTGGAGTTATATATTCTGGGCGGATTACACACATGTATGTATCATACCATTTTATAACTAACATCAAATTTACTTATTTTATATATTTTTAATACAATTGTAAATATCGATAATACATGTATATAGCTGGTTTCACATAAAATTATTTTTACAATAATTAGTCATTGTTCATAAATTTATCTTCTTACTATTTCGTTTGGACCTCTAGTCGCACTTGCTTCAACAAAACGATTTTATTGAATGTATATTTATTAAAAAAATGTTCATTTCTATTATTTTATTTATTTTTTTTTTTTTATGGGATAGTTTGGATTAGCGAGAGTACTTCTAATAAGTTTGCTTTAATATCATGATTTCCTTTAAAGTCTCCAATAAATTTGTTCCTCGCTCCTATGATTTATCCGGAGGATTATATTGTTCTTATCGCTTGCCATCTTCATCCCATAGATGTCCTACTGGGTTGAAGTTTGGGTTATGAGCATCTTAAACTCTGATTATCTGTAACAATGAGATATTACTCAGTTCGCAATGTGATATCGTACATTACCGTGCCCAAAAATAAAGCTTAATAAATATATTTATAACAATAAATGTTACTGATATAAAAATATTGCAATAGTACATATGATGCTTCTAGATGATATTTATTTATTTAATACCAGGTGGGCCTTACATGGTTAACGTAAGAGGTACATTTTTTTTTAACAATTGATTATGGGGGTATAACCTCATACAAAAGACACATCTAGCTATATACAATGTTATAAATAAAACAAAAAATTAAGATAAAATAAATAGATTAAAATAATAATTCATAATAAAAGATAAAGTAAAGTTAATAAAAAAACAATGACATTTGTGGATTTAACAAAATAAATGATTGACATCTAATGCAAAAAAAAAAAGAAGTGAATTTAAGAAAAAGATGAAGAGAAAAAAAAAAGAAAATGAATTAAGATAAAATAAAATTTTAGAGTGACAATAACAGAACTGATAAATAAAGAATTTTATAATAGTATGTCCTGCGGCAGCCTTGGGCTTCAGTCTTCGGGTTGTGGTTGGGTTTCCCAAGTTGTAGGTCACTGCTCCTTTAGATAACTGAAAGTAGAACTTTATGTATCTTTTTTTTTTATGTAATTCTCTATTTTTAATTCTCCATGCAATTGGCTGTTTCTTAGAAGCAAGGAGCATCCACTGGAATACTTTCGGCTTTATTTTGAAAAGATTGTAATTTTTTCCTTTTCGTAAATGATGTCGCTCCCCAGACTTCACAGCCATACATCATTGTTTTAAAAACAAGAATAGCTGTTTCTGATTTTAGTTTAGATTTTCTGTTTAGGATAGGATATAGCATTGCTAACCTTTCGTAGGTTTGATGTTATGATACACCTTAAGGTATGGAATATGTCCTATTAGAAATAGTAGCCCTGCTTTCTAATCTACGTTGAAAGGACAAGACATCAGCGGTCTCAATAGCAACGCTACAGAACGCTTTACATAACGACTTATCAACGAGCAGTTATTAACGTTTTCTTCCTTGTTAGAGATATTTAAAAACAAAAATGTCACAATTAGTGTACAATAGAAGTAACCGATGAAGCTAATAGAAATATTAAATTTTTCTGATGTACAAGAGGCGTAAATTATTCGAGTTTATTTTGGTAAAATGCACCAAATATTTGTATGGTTATAATTTAACGTATCAAAATCTCAATTCCAAAACAACCTAGCAACGTTTTCCATTTAAAGTGAATCCTGAAGTTTCATGTGTTTGTTATCTGTTGATAGTTTTAAAAAAACAAAAAACTTGTTTGACTAATAAGTTTTAAAAGCTTGTATTTGCTCTTAAAACTATCAACATAAAATATATAGATCAGATTTCAAGATTAATTCTGTAAAATTGTTGGTAAAAGGTTTTTAAAATTAAATGGAGGCGAAAGGAAAAAAAAAAATATGATTTTGTTTTTTAAAAAAATTTATATGAAAGTAAGACTTTTTTTTAATTATGATGGTATATAATATGTGTAATTTATGTGAGTATGTTGTTATAAAAAATATAATAAAGTACGTCAGCGCTAACGGTTCGCTGTTTTTGCGAGTGCAGTAGATGTGCCAGGTAACACATATTATTATGAACATGAGGTAGTAGAATTATCATCCGAAAAGTTATTTCATTCTTTGTGCAAACGTAGTTAACGAAATAGCCTACAAATATGAAAAAAAGGTTTTAGTTTTTTTCGAAAGTTCACATTTTTTGCAAATAACGAATATTTTTTCAGAAAGTAATCGCCGAAATGTTTTGAAATTTGTATGGTGATATAACCCTATTAACAAGAATGCTGAATTTCTTTTTAATAAAAAAATAAATAATATTTATATGCTTTAAAAAAGTTAAATAGTTCTTTTAGTTTTAGTTACAAAGAAAACAACTCGGGATAAGTACAAAAAGTTAGTATTACAATAAAATAAAAATAAAAAAATTGAAAGAGATTTTGAGTAATGTTAACATGTAGTAGTATAGTTATTTCGCCTTCCCTTCATTCTAAGCTGTCTTTTCTTCTCCGCTTAGTTAACAAAGTGAGAAGAAGCAATGTTATGAAAAAGATAATAATAGCTAGGTGGTTATAGAAAAATAATATATTCTTAAGACACATTAGTTATTAAATAACAAATACATTATTTATTTTAAAAAATGACTGATAATATTTTTCACAGTCATATTGATAATAACTTCAATAATAGACGTATAGTATTTCATACATAATATAAACTATGTTATGTCTGTATAACGAGAAAAGGAATTAATAATTTTAATGAAAACGCAGAGAAATTAAAATTAACAAAAAGTTACCCACCCCGAAAAACAAATAAGAAGCTAAAAAAAAAATTCACGCACATGTAGTAAATAGAGTTCAAAGAAAGACAAAATACGCAAAAAACAGAGCGAAAAAAAATGAAATATTAATAATCTTTCTTTTACTTTTTTTTTTTTTGCCAGTATTCATTTTCATATTTTAAAAAAATATAAAAAAAATATTTTTAATGTATTTATTTTTTTTTTATTTGTCCATATTAATTTTTATATTTAGAAAAATATTATTTGTCGTTTTGTAAATGCTATAGCATTTCAAAAATGGAAAATATATCTTTGGAAAATTAGCATATATCTGTACGATGCCATCAGTCAATGCATAATGTAAGAGTACGCAAACTATATTAAGCCATAAATTAACCTATGTCAAAACCTTTCATTAATTTGACTCTGGATTAACGTCGATATCAATAAAGTTGTAATTTAAATTATAATTATAATAACTGATAGATACTATTTCTTGTACTCAAATATGATTGAGTTAGATTAGAAAATAATCGAAAGTTAAGAATTGAAACTTAAAACTATAAAAATTTATGCCATTAGTAATGTGATGATCTCAGTGAAAATACTAGTCATGAAAATTTCTTGTATAAAATACTTCAGAATATTAGGAACATGAATAATGTCAACTTCTTCAAGAATAATACACATATACTACTTTTATAAATTAAGTAACAGATAAAAAAATAATTTGAGAATTTGTATTATTAAAAAAAAGGGATGGAAAAATTACTGTTAGCTTCCTCAGATGGTTTATTAAATATCACCTCTACGAAAGTGCACCGAAGGGGTTGTACATATCTTCGACATATCTAATAGGTTTCGACATTGTTAAGTTATCTTCAGTACATCCGGGTCGAAAATATTAAAATTTATTTTTTTTCCAAACGTTATGTCGATGGCTAAGATTTTCGATCTGGTGCGATCAATGGTCCCGGGTCCCCTCCCCCACCTGAGAGCAGCTTTCTGTAGCGATCGGGGTTAAGATGGCGACTATATAAGCGGCCTGCCTGGTCAGTAAGTGAGAGTCTTGTTTAGTGCTTGTGAAAGTGAAATCAACGATACACCGTCAAAAGGTATAGAAATATTATATAAATATTATTTGAAAAATAATTAATATACATGTTTCTTTTTCCGAATGGCCCAGCTCTCCATCAGAGGAAGTTTCAGGTCTTAGGGGTTGATGAGCAGCCTGTTGCTAAGACGCTGCGCGAAACCCAAGGACAGAACTTTTGGTTATGCTTCTGAATAGCTATTTCAATTTTTTTTTTTCTATCCCTTATCAATTTAATTTTAAATTTTAGATACTCAGATTTAATCAATTAGAGCGAAAAAAATATATTATCTTAATAATTGATTAAATTTGGTATTCTTAGCTATTCCTTGGGTTAAATTCAAAATACGATTTCCATATAAGAAATTTATATCTAATCAAATTAGAATCATTATTCGTACTTTCATACACGTACACATTTCAAATAATATTCACCTTGACTCAACTACAAGCATACCAATTTATATGCACAGGACGATTTTCATGTGCATTTAAAACAATAGTGCTCAAAGCACCAGCGACGATCTGATATTGTTGTTGCTGGTATATTATATAAGAAGTATATACATATTATTCAATATTTTTGTAAAAAAATGCATGCAATGATCCTTAAATTTTAAAAAATGCAAGGGTTGGCAGCCATTTCACTAATCATTTTCATTTCTAACAATAATTTCAACCCTTCAAGTCTTATATTAACTTTTTTTCTAAATTTTAAAAGCTACCTCAACATTAACATATCTAGGAGTGGAAGGTAGTCATGTTCTTTTAAAGACAAAATTCACACAGTTCTTTTGTAATTTTCAATTTATTTATAACTTTTAATGCACTCGTTGAATGACTGAGGTCATCAAAATTGACTAATTATTGAAGCACCTTTTTAGAAGGAACGGATTAAAATAAACCTGAACTTTGTAGGAAATTATATATAGTTTTGTGGGGGATAATATTTTCTGAACATCTGTTCTGTGTCTTTGGTATGAAAATAAGAGAAAAAAAAGTTGGATGGATGGCATTGAAGAAGAGTCGCTTGTTACAAGGCCAAAAGAAAAAGGAGATGAAACCTTTCTCATCTTCGCATTAAATCCGTTATAAATACATCATGTATAGGTGAGGTCGTATCTAAAGGATTATATGCTCGAATGAGTGTATATAATTTATATAAAAATATATATTTAAAAAAAAAAATACCCCTGTTATTAAATTTCTTAAGAAGTTTTAAAAATATGTTTCAGACACAGATTTATTTATGTTTTCTAGACTTTGATCTGAGATATAGAACTATAACTTTTCTATGGTTTCACATATACGATTACATTATATTTTTCTTCTTAAAACTGAAAATACAAAATAAGAATATATGCATAATCCTGGTGATATAAAAAAAAAAAATAGATACGTTTAAAAAAATATTATTTTTGTAATTAACATTTTATTGTTTACATTGGTTAAAAGAAAAATTTAATTACCATTGTTTTATTTATTTTTTTTAATTCACTGATAAATAGTGAAATGTTTGTTTTCAACAGAACAGTGGAAATGAAATGAAATATTTTTTAGCAAAAATATTGATAATACACGTTGTCAATGCTATCCCCGGTTTAAACTCTTATGCCGAAGACAATACGTTATTTTTAATCGAATCCATAATTCATCTAGAATTTTTGATTTCCGTAACCTAATAATAAGTTTTATTTTATCATTTTGTTACGGATTCCTATAATGGATACATGTAGATGTAGACACACATTAGAAATGTACTGCATAGGGTGAAAGTGGATGGAATAAATTGGTAGATACGAGAAATTTGAAATTCATGGGTTGGAAGTACCCCTTGAGGCTGACTGGTCGAAGTTGCATGGTAATGGTCTCTGCAAGAAGTATGTTCCAATTTGCTCATGGTTTCTCCAATTTCTGATTAAATTACTATGTTTATAATACAAGATTATTGGCGTATTGACTATTGGGATCGATTTTTTTTTCTTACTCCCGAAAATGTAGCAGTAAAATGAATTTATGAGCTCCTTTTCCTTTTTTGCCATAACTACAACCATTAAAAATGTAATGAATAAATTAATACAAATAATTAATTCATAGTCTAAAATAAAATTGGTTTGAAATTATCCTGAAACCTCCAAAGTTATTATTATCTTTTCGTTTATTTCATGAATAAACGACAGAGCTTAGATAAGATTTCACTTTCGAAGTAGATCACTAGCTTGTAAAGTACCTGTTAAGAGCCTAGACATAGTACTTTACCAGATTAACATGGAGGATAATAAATTTAAAAGTCGAAAGGGGATTATAGGGCGGAAACGATCTCATATTCTATTTCAATAATTTCTTTCGAAATTAATGGCCTGCAACTTTCTCTTCATTACTCATCCACAACTGCGCCGCTGGTCCGGTTCTTTTTTTAATGGTCCACGGTGCATCGAGGCCGCCTCTCCACAACCGGTGTCTTCAGCCTCCCGGTTTGGGTTTGTTAGTAAACCCCAACAACTCTTCCTTATAGGGAGGAGGTAATGGGTTTATATATATTTTATAAGCACTTAACTTGGGACTTGAAAGCGAACTTAACGAGCTAAATACAACGATATGTGAAGCATCTGAGCTGCTTTCTAAAGTGGGCAGTAGTCTTGTAGAGAAAGCCTATGTGCTCCTATAAGGGTTTAACATCACATTAAACTAATTTAATTAAAGAGGAGACCTATTAAGCCAAGATTCCTTTAGTTTAAACTTAACTAAAGTTTGTTATATTACTAGTAAAGGAAACGGTATTGAAAATTATTTAAAGGGTTTTGGGGGTACGTTATTTTGATGGTAGGAGATACACTAGAAATAGATCTACTCTTTTGCATAAATTTTCATTGAGTAGCATTGTTTAAAGCTGATTGACATTATTCTATACAGTTTATAAGAAATTTATTTAGAATTTTCATGGACTATCAGACGTACAGAAGAACACTATCAACACTAAAAATGAAAACATGTAAATGTACCACAAGTAGTTTCTGATGGCGATCTTTGCTTGTTGCTGTTGATTTTTTGTTATTCGGATTTTTTTTTTCTCGGAAATTCATACAATTAAAAACGATGTCATTCATTTTTGTAGTGAGATAGATAATTTTATATAAATATGGCAAAGATCGATAAATAAGCGAAAATTTTAGGCTTTATAATATAATATACTATAATATTTTTCAACTTGAAATTAGTAAATTGGCGCCTCACTAATTTTTTTATGATAAAAAAATATCAAGGCTAAAATACTAAAATTTCCTAGACTTTCAGTATATCAAAAAGGTACCAAAATACATAAATAAATTCATACTCTATTTTTATGAGATCTAATAAAAGTCAGTTTCCTACTGAACATTTTGTCTTCCATTCTTTCACTAATATTTTTTTACTAAAAATTTGATTTATGAATTTTGTGAATAAATTCCAAAATGGCAGTCCAATAATAATTTTTTTAGTTGTTGCTCAGAAATGGGCAACAAGCATTGGAGAAATAATTGTACACTCCATCTTAAAAGTATCACAAAGAAATGGAATTATAGTTTTTCCAGCAGATATTATTGAATATTTTCGAAATAAAACATTCGATTTTCATCTAAAAGATATATCAGACTAAACAAACATAAAACGTTGTGTATTTTCTTTTTTTTTTTGCATTCGTTTCTCAGATGATGTTTTAAACTATAAATACTTTTTCGGATAAACAGATGATATTTTCATAAAGACAAGTTCTTCAACTCTGGATTATATAATATTGGACCCTCTTGCACAAACAAAATCAGCAGCATCCATCTCCGTCATTGACATTTGGCAGAATGCTTGAACGAACTAGAGACAAACACTGATTTTTTGAAGATGCAGGAGTAATTAGCTGTCAGAGTGTCCGCTCGAGACAAGGTTAGATAAGTCATCCAATACCGCCTACTGAATGAACGCAACATTCTGTCACGTCCCATCTTGTGGGCGACAGTACTATAGAAATGCGCGGAAACAACTATAATCAGGCAATTTGCCTCGCTTCGCTGTGTCCTATCTGTGGGCCACTGACATGAGTGAACAATTTTTTTAGATGTGAGTAACAACTTGACGTTAGGCTTGTTAACCACGGTGTAACTGTAGGTACATTAGTGTCGGATATATTGTGTATTAATATATATTCATAACTACAAAAGGATTTAGTAATATAGGTTGAATATATCGCTGATATCCTTCATTAGTGGCCTATCTGACAAAAAAAGTTTTATTTTACTTAGTGTTTCACGTGTTCCATAGATTGTACCGTAGACTGTAATTACTTTGTGATAATCCTATTAGCTTTGGGACCTCTACTATAATCTAGAGGACGACCATAATAGAATTACTCCAGTCTACAGTACTGTCTTTGGAGTACGTCCAATTAAAAATAAAATCAAAACTATTAAAACAAAGCAACGGCGTAATTTCGACTACTTGAGAGCTATGCAACACCGCATTTGTAACAGATATAGTAAAATGGAATTCATTGAGAATGCATGTGTATATACATTATTTATTCATTAATATACATTTTCCTGTTCTTATAATCCTATTCTTATATATATCCTTAATATATTATCTTGAACTTTGATACTTCAATAATTAAGTTGTTTATAATTTACTTATATATACATCCACCTTCCTATTTTTATGGAGTTTTGAAAATTACGAAATGAAACTTCTTCTGGTATCGGATTCGACTTTGTAACTTTTTTTAGTTCTCCAGCGCACTTTGGATTTTGGAATCCAACGGAAAAAAGTATTTTCAATGAAGGATTCTTAAATATAATCTAATTCTGAAACTAATTTATATCGGTATTTTTCAGATCCGATGCGTCCTGAAGGCGTTTATCGCCATAAACCCAAACAATTTTCAAAATTAAAAGATATTTGACTATTTATGGGTAAAAAGTGTGGAACATCAAACAAAAGTAAATAAATAAGTCGTTTGAGAATTCAATTTCACTGTGAAGATTAATTCTTACGGAAAATTGAATTATCGAACGATTTTTTCCTTTTCGTTCGTTCGATATTACTGTTTGCTAGCATTTCGTTAAAAAACGTAAAAACTATCTTGGAGGTTCTGGTGATTTACAGCTTCTGGACGCTTCGATTTGGATAAATCACCAATATTAAGTTGTTTTGGAAATTAGGAAATTGGAGAAAATTAGATTTTGGAATTATAGAGTCAAGCGTCTTGGAGAAGAACAGAAACATAACTAAAACCTGCCAAGTTTTATTTCGATAAAGAATAGGAGAGATTCAATCGACTCCTGAACATCCTATACATCTCTCTCTACCCCTCCCTCCCCACACACACGTCATAAAATTAATCAATAATATATACTACAGTATGATAATTTATAGTATATTCTCATTGACAATTAAAACAATTGATAAAAATTAGTTTGAGTTATTTAGTAATACATAATATAAATATAAATACATGACAGAAAAACAAAATACTCAGGATTTAAATTCTGTTAAATATGATATTGCATTTACACGACTGCAGAGAAAGTAGGAAGCTAAATGCGGTTGATCAATGCATTTAAATCTGAAAGCTTATTTGACATTTGCCTGAAAGGATATTGAGGAATGGAAGATTGCACAATATGGCACGCCTGACAGAAGGCCAACTTCAAGTGCCTCTCGAATGTCTCTCAAAGCTTCCGAATTCCTCGAATTGTATAATTTGACTGAAAAAAGTACATAACCTAGTTGTTGAAGTGTTGGATCTGAATTTACGCAAGTTTGAATACTTATTTGGAAATAAAGATTGAATATTGAAATATTTTTAAAGCTAAAAATAACATAATGTATTTTTAATAGAATATAACTGTTGATAAATCCTATTTATTTTCTAAATGTCATACTTTCTCTGCAGTCATGTAACTGAATTTAATTATTAAAAAATGTTTTCCACAAGGCGGTGAACTGAGTAGTTACTCTAATTTAGAGGTAGCAAAATAGTCTGCAAGTCAGCTAACCGAAATGAAGCCTTTAAGAAATATCGTATTGATGGTCTCTGTACGCTGACTACTTATATTTTTTTCAAAAGGTTCCCTTCTAATAATTTAATTCCTTTATATTCTTCAAAGAATACAAAAACCATGTCAAAGCGAACATAAGTCTGCGAAGTGTACGCTGTAATGCCCTAAAATTAACTTTGCAAACATATATCCCAAGTTTCGAATTTTTTTTTTATATCATTTATTCCAATAAATACCAACGATTTTAAAGCATGTTCACACGAATATATTCATAATTAGCAATAGACAAAAGATAAGTAAATTTACATGAGTTTCAATTAATTAACGAAGTAACGATGCTAGGTCGAGGCAACCACTACGTCTTCACGCGTAGTGGTAAAATGGGGATTGAAATGGAGCTTGACGGGAACTTTATGTAAACATTTCACGATCCTTAAAGAAATGGTATTGACCAACCTGTTGCAATACTGTAATGCAATTATTGCATAATTAATCCTATCGGAAAAGTTCAAGAAGATTTCATTTTTACAATTGACTAATTCGACAACATTAACGTTTTAGGGTTTTTTAAAGAAGGGCATTCATGGAAATAACATTGAAAAGGAGCAGTTCATATGTTTTTTTTTTTTTAATTTTTTGTGCAATAGACTGAGCTGTACAGATTTCATATTATCGGAAATGGTTTAGAATAATTTCCTTAAATACATATTAGTTAGTAATAATCAAAGTCAATATTTTTATAACATGATGTATCGGTTTTAATGACGGTTTAAGGGAAGCGCAATCAAAACTCCAGTATGTACATCACACTTGATTGATTAAATCTCAACATATTTATTTTTAGCAGATTGGAACGCGCAATCTTCTTCATCGTAAGGATAAAGGAAAACGGTGCTCCAGAAATGGTTATTCAAGTGCAGATTAATTTTGTCAGAAAAAAATCAAAACCTTATGTGTAGGATGAGATAGCGTGGCTGAAACTGATCTAGAGGACTCGGGGAAGAATTATTGATTCGCTAGGTTATGATGATGGTAAAACCGCGTGGTAACGTACTTAGTGTAAAATTAAGGTTTAGATAAAAAAATTAAAGATAACTGTCGAAGGGCCTAGATTGACCTATTAGGATGACAGTTTTATGAAGGAACTAAAAAAAAAAATAAATAAACATTCCTAGGGCTTAGAAATAAGTGCGCCGAGAAGGAATTACAAGAAGATCCGAGATGAATGAAGGAGTGCTATTGAGAAAGTCAAGGCCCACTGCAATGCTATAAGTAGCATTACGTCATAGAAAACAATGAAGTTAATGGGGAAGGAATGGGTTACTTTTTTCTATTAGAATAGCTCGTAAAAAGCATAGATGAAGTGTTAATGAAGTTTACTCCTTACCTCATTGATGATCTACAAGTGTGTAAATATTTATGTGAAAAAGTATATTTCATAATCATGAATAATGTATGAATATATTTTTAGAATTCATTAATAACCGCTTATCAGAAAACCTCTTAAACTATTAAAATGTTTCATGTCAGTTTACTTCTGATGGTTAAGCACATACGACGCCGTACTTAACATCCCCCAAATTATTTTCTTGATGAAGATCGTTTTAAAAGGAAAGAGAATAGAAGTTTTAATTTTCCGAATTTCTAAAGTTTGAAACCTCTCTCAAATTAATATTATTCTCTCAAATAAGAATGAAGAAGATTGTAGGAAGACAGTCTGGTGGCAGACAATAAAGGTACAAAATAGTAGAAAAAAATATATATATTGAATGGCAATCCTTCACAGCCGAACCGCCCCACTAAAACACCGATTTAGGGATGGTCCTACATCATTTTTAAAACATTTACTTAAAACTGGAAGAGTAGACTAAATATAGTTAAATCAAGCAATTTAAAAAAACAACAAAAATAACGGCACGCTTTAAAACCGCCAATCCCGCGATCCATGGTAGCCTTAATTATCATACCTTTGAAACAGATATTTTTAGCGACTATATTGGTTGATATACGACATTTCACTATATCACAAAAAAAAAAATTAGAAGGCAATCCTTTCCGGCAATCCCGCCCACTAAAACCCTTAGATTTAGAGGCGGGTCTTATATCACTTTATCGTAAAGGAGATTTATCGTAGTTAAATCGAGCAACATTGAAAAAGTAGCTTAAATTGAAAAAAAAAATAATATACATTCTATATTTTTTGTTTTAGGCACAGGAGTTTTACTAAACAAACTTTCAAATTTTTAAGGACCACGAAATCGGAGGCGAAATATCGTCCGCGGTAACATGTCCGCTGTTATGTGATCACCAACAGGACAAGTTTGAGGATTGGCCGACGTAACTTCCTGAAAGTTAGTCCAATGAAATGGATCTATATCCAGCCCTATAACCTACGCATTAATAACAGGCTGACGCAACGCGGATCGTTTCGTTACACTTTTGAGCGTAACTCATGGATCCCATTTTGGACGATCAAGTGGGAACTATTTATCACAAGATCTAACTTACGCGAAGACTCCAGCATAGTGATCCACATTCAGGAACGATATGGAAGCTGGACAGGTGCAGCCGTTACCTAATGATGTTATCTAATGAAGACTTGCCCTTTTAAACATAACTGCCTGTTAACATGACCTAATATTTTTTGACAGTTGTTTGTATTTTATAACATATCTTGATCTATTATATAATAGAGTGGTTTAAGTTGTCATCATTGAGGGGAGTAGTAGATGGGCGCATGTCTCTGACACACATATCTCTGATGTGACAATTACTTTGATGAGTCAATGATCTATCATAAAAATAACTGAAAAATTGTTCTTCAAACGAGTTTGTAATATGTATAAAATCATCATGGTTCTTATGAACCAATTTTGACTCATTCTACCACATAAAATTGTATTATTTCTTTCACTTACTGAATTACTCACTAATCTAGTATTATTCGTAACCAATATTTAGAGGTGAATAAAAATATATAAAGCATTCAAACACAGGGGTGTAAATAACCTTTCAACGTTTCAGAAATATAACGTTCATTGTTCGACAAAACGAAGAAGTAGGACATTAATTATCAATTCCTAGTATTTTTTTTTTTTTACTTAGGCATTTATACGTTTGAGAATATTATTAAATTTTGATTCAAATAATGATTAGAAGTAAAATATGATTTTGCTTGCTTATCATATCTGTGAAGCGCTGGGATTTCCTGGAGTCCTGTTACGCAGTCTATATCTGGTTCGAAGAGCTTTGGTATAGAATTCCTTAGGCTAGGTGTACGTGTGTATGTGATGATGTTTCTTTTCTTTTTTTTTAAACTTTTTTTTCGTATTTTTTAAAAATTAACTTGTCCTTTGTTTTTTTTACATTAGAGGGAACTTGTTTGTTTTGTTCTCCCCTATTAAATAATTATTCTTTTTATCAATTTATTTTATTTTAATTTAGAACGTTGTATAGAGTCTTTTGTAGTGGGATGGCATGATGCTACTAACTCTAAAGACCCGGGATCGAATCCGGCTGGGCAGAAAATTGTTTTATGTTACACTGTAGCGGTGAGTCATCCCTGTGGGTTCTGGATCCCTCTTGGGGTCCACCCAGCCTCATAAATTGGGGGTAAATCATAAGGGCCAGTAGATTCCTGGAATATCAAAAGACAAAATTGAGCATACTATTTTTTACAATAACACTATAGATAATACGTACATTTATGTATACACATACATACATATATATATGTATAAATTCCCTATTTTGTAAACACATAAATACATATAGCAATAAAGCCTAACTAAAAAACCGAGTTTGAAAAATATTAT
>NW_027105743.1:190356-194527 GCF_000696795.3 Halyomorpha halys
ATATACACTGTTTAGTAAATATTTGTAAGATAGAGCATTGAACACAAGAGGCCCAGCGATCTTGATTTGTTGCAAGAGGTTTGAGAGACCACTACACTGACGTAACCGTAGACCTCCACTCCTTATTATTATTTTACGTTAAGAGAAAGTAATAACAGCAATCAGATATTAGTCTACTTTCTCATATTTCAAGTGAAAGTCACCATTACCACAGGTCGAAAAATCATTGATCCAAATCAGAATGCTAAGAAAAAAAAAATCCCTTTGTAAAATGCACAAGTAATATATTGGTCTCATTTATTACAAAGGACGACAGTGATTTTTCGGCAGTTTTTGAAGGAAATATTTTTTTTTTTTTTTTAAGAAGAGGGGTTGTAACATTTTTTAATGTAAAAATCTGCTTTTATTTGTTTGCTTAGAGCTTTATAAGAGAAAAGGGTATGTATTTGTTATCTATTAATTAAAGTATATACAAATATTTATTTTACAATAGGAACAGATTTATGAATGCCTGAATTCCCTTTTTTTTTTATCCCCTACCTGGTTATTTATGATGGGAGGGGGGTATTTAGAGCTTACCGCCATGTTCTAACCATGTTGATCAAATTTTTATTCCACGGGACAGCCACGAAGTAAAAGTCGACTCCCCAGGCCGGATTTGAACCGGCACCGCTGCAGTAACTAGGTTGCTAATGTA
The DNA here is from genome assembly GCF_000696795.3 of Halyomorpha halys. Taxonomy (NCBI): domain Eukaryota; kingdom Metazoa; phylum Arthropoda; class Insecta; order Hemiptera; family Pentatomidae; genus Halyomorpha; species Halyomorpha halys. The sequence goes on from NW_027105743.1 coordinate 191,054, forward strand.
GATGCCTTAACTCCCTCGGCTACAGATGGCCCATTTTTTAATATCCAGTAGTGATCCACCATCATATGGCTGTCCAACCATTCTTAATTTCTCTCCTTCATTATTTTGATGTCCTGGAACAACCGCACCTCCTGTTCTTCGCTGAAATACTTAAGTTGTTACGAATTATAACCTAATCATTTTCCAAAAAATGTACTTCACCTCTCATATTAGCTCCGAGTTCAAAATTCCAAATCATTTTGGCGACTATTTTGAAATATTATGCTCCTTAGAGGTAAAAAAGTTGTTAACGACTTCTACAATGAGAAGCGTTTTGCAAGTCGTCAACATGCTTACAAACCAACTCAAATGACAAGGAATGGACGGTTTGTACTTTATAAGGCTTTGTGGCCCAAAAAAGATACCCACTTGCAATTTTTCCATACTGAAACAACCACCTTTATTGCCTTAGGTTTTCACTAATTGTTATAAATATCGGCACAGGCAAATATCCACTTAATAAAGTCTGTAGTTTAACTGTTTGTACATTTTGGTTAGTTCAAGAGCTCTTTTTCCAACAATGTACACTTTTTACAATCATAGCAAAAGTAGAAATCACACAGGAGGTTTATTGGTTAACAAGATCTCATGGCTATATCAGCCAAAAGATCAGGAAGCTTTTTAACTGTGTTATTTACCTTTCATTATTTTCTTTCTTAACAGAAATTCCTTCATTTGGGCAAATAGATAGGGATCGTCAGCTTAGTATTTAAGTTAATTAGTCATGTTCTGTTCTTAAGCAATGCAATGTTTAAATTAGAAAAATAACAAGATTTTTATCCGGAGTCAGTTGCTTTAATGATTATCATACCTGCATAAACATGTCAAGAAATTATATAACCGAAAACGTCAACAGATTATTTTATAATGAGATACTATGTTTTTATATAATTTTTTTTTCATAACAAGTTTTATTTAGTTCATCGATTAAAATTTAAATGGATTCTCCCATTGACTACTCGTTCTACATTTCGAAATGATTTGCTGTTCAACACAGTTAATTATTTTAGTCACACACTTTTTTTTAAAAATTAAAATTGTAAAAATTATTTTAAAATGTTAATTTTTTAAAATCTTTCAATTTTTATTGAAAATATAAAGAAGTACTATCCTCGAAAAATGTAAAAGATTAATCAGTGATCTAGTTTACAACGATTAGCAAATGTATTCAAGTAATCTTGGTTATAGTTTCCTTCTAATCATTGACAAGCGTATTGTTAACGCTTATTTAATTCCGCGAATTGGATCTATGTGATAAATCCTTCGGCTTCCTTTAATAACAACAATTATCACTAATTCGTGTAATTTTGTACTATGTTTAATAATGTTCTATGGCTATATATTCATTTATACAGCACATAAATACTTTCTCATATTTTAATATATAATTTGTTTGCCGTATTCTAAACAATGTTGTGAGCCCTACAAACTTAAAATAATGTCTCATTAAAATCGAATTTTTCGCTTTCGGACTAAATATTAGACACAGGAAGAAAAGCAGCTAAATGAAAATTGTTGAAAAATGACTTAATTTCTGAATGAAGGAGGGAATATAAACAATTTCAATTTATTTTTAATTTAATTTCCTTTAATGAAGAATACAACGGGCACTGAAATTATAAAGTTAACATTAGAACAGTACAGAGTTCAGGAAATTCATATTATCTTCATCCAAGAAGTAAAATGGATATTAGGTATTGAATTTAACGTTTTTTTAACATCATACAAGAAAAAAATTTAAGATACAATCCTAGCCCGAACCCGATATCATTCCTTCCATTTTAAACTCCCTAACCACCCAAACCCACTAGTTTCTAACCTTGCTTCCTCTTCCATTCCTGGCAATCCTCCGAAGCGCCTGAAAAGAAGATGGCCTCGTGACCTTATATTGTAAAATGTTTTTAGAGTTCTACTACTGGGTAGTTTCTCTACACGCTGTATCATACCATTATCATTATGTCATTATGATCAAATTTACTTGTTGTATTTTTTATACAGTTGTAAATACCAATAAATAAATGAAAAAAAAAAAAAAAGATACAATCATTATGAAGTTTAAAAATATTACGTTAAGATATTAGGTCATGCTGTACCTCTTCACATACAATGGAAGTGGTGATGGAATGGTTTTTGGGGTCAAACAACACGGTTTAATAGCTCTGTATAGCTTGGTCATGCCTATGTCGGCTCGTTGCCGACAATGGGTCGCGTACGCCGAAGCCGGATAATCGACGTTCTATGCAGGACAAGAAATTGATTAGTACATGATGAGGTGAGCAACTATGCCTCTTGCTGGAATTTTTTTTTTTTTTGAATAGGCCATCTAGTTAGTAAGTCTGCGAAACTCCACAAGATCGACCAGAAGCGGAACGAATCCGTCCGATGAGTTCGAGGACCCCGCTCTAACCTTGGCCGCACTGACTGTTTTCCCTTTCACCCATCGGCTCCACCTTCCCAAAAAAAAAAGTGGAGAAATTAGACTTAGTCCTTTCTCCCAGTGCGTCTTAGTTCCTCTACGCCCCGAACTTTTACTTCGTTGGATCGATCAAGAATAATTGGGACTGATACAGGTTTGTTCCATTTGATGATAGCTAATCAGACATCGTTGTATTCATTAAAATCATCGATGTTCGAGACCGACTTTTAATTGATTTTACAACCGTTTACTAATTTTATGTTGGTATACATTTAAAAAAAATTAGGAGTCTTAATTAGTTTAGAGGACTTATACTTTGTATTTTGTAAATAATATTTTTATTTTGATTGTCAAATATTATACTGAAATATGTTTTGTATTTTAGTATTGTGTTATTCCTGTTTAAGTTAACAGCTAACTTTAATCGAGTGTTGTTGTTTTTTTATTTTTTAACCGTGGAAATTAATGAATTTTAAAATACTGTGTGCTGTGAGAATTTCAGAGCGGTTCTGGTGCAAGTGGAGATCTAAGAAAAATCACCTTAGTTTATCCTGATCCATTAGGCGAAGAGAACAATGATTAAGCCCCCAGGTGAACAACCTATTCCAAGTCCTAAACCTTGACTCCACCAAAAAAAAAAAATCATTGTGCTTTTGAACACAATAACTTCTCAATAATTGGGACACCTTTACTCTAAACTGGTTGAAAAAAGGCCTGCTTTGGACAATCGTCGAGAAGTAATCTTGTATCAAGATAATGCAAAACCGCATACGGCTAGAACCCGTGAAAGACTGAAGCCCTTAAAATGGAATATTCTTCTTCATCTTAGCTACAGCCCTCATGTTGTGTCATCTGATTATCATATCTTCCAATCCCTTCAGCACTTTCTTTCTGAAAAAACCTTTAAAGAAAAAAAGAAAAGTTGAAAATGCCATTTTATGTTTATTTGATCCCAAGAAACCTACTTTTATAAGCAGGAGATTGAGACCTCCCGAAACATGGGAGAATGTCATCATAAA
>NW_027105743.1:194599-195737 GCF_000696795.3 Halyomorpha halys
TATTATTATTCATTATTTTTTCGAAATTATCTACAGCGATAGTTGAACTGATAAACACTATTTCATCACTTTTTGAAATTTTGTTACTAATTTCAAAAACGTATCAGTTTACAGCTGACGGCATTTTTTACTTTTGTTATTTCAATATTTTTAGTTGTGATTTAATTTCAGATATGATTAATAGACATCTCACTATTTGATAAGAGTAGTGATGGGATATATTAAAATTAAAAGATCAATATATTTACGTTCAAAAACATGTAACGTTGTAATTCGATATTGCCGATACATCGATGGTTTTAATTAAAATCGATGTTTCTAATACTTTGATGTCTATTTGACATATTCTTAAAAAATACTTTTCTTATATTTGACAAGCTCCTGGACATTGCATATGTAAACACAATATCCAATTACTGAAATTATTACAACAAATTGTTCAGACACAAATTACAATTTCATAACTTGATGCTTTTTAATTATAAATGATATATTGTTTGATGGCTCGAGAAAATGTTGTTTTTCAGGTGATTTAAGGTTTATTTATACTTGGGCAAAATTTTCTGTGGAGGCGTGAAAGATGACCTATTGGTATTTTAAACGCTATTAGGGAATTTAGTTTCCGCCGAAGTAATGAAGCGACATTTTTCGTTATTTAATGAATTTTTGTTGTGTAATTAAATATAAATAAATCTATACTACAAATATATCATTTATCTAAATAATATGTACAAGATGACGAAAATACAAGATTGTTTCCTTTAAATTTACTGGAAGCTAGAAGTAAAAAAAATATACAAATAAAAAGTAAAGTTTAAATAAATATTCTATAATTATAATTTCGGTAATTCAAAAAACATTAAATTATTGATTTGCTAATTGTATATTTGCTGATTTTACTATTTTCTTTGTTAATTTTATATTTTAAATCGTTGTTTAATTTATTTCTAATTTTCACCATCCCGTGACCAACATTTCTAAATAACCTTAAAAATTCAATTTGTAGGCGCAGTTCCTGTTTATTTGTTGTTGGGCTGTTTTTTTTTTTTTTTTTTTTTATACTGAAACCTAGAATAACTTTAGTTTTCTTAAATCGTCAATTTTTATTTACCCAACAATATTCATCCCCGAACAAAAT
>NW_027105743.1:196367-206363 GCF_000696795.3 Halyomorpha halys
ATTTATATATTAATAAAAATATTATAACTGAAAAGTCTTGTTGGTAAAATATTATTAGAAACTTCAATATTTATTCCACGTGGACTTCGCCTAAAGCCCCTTTCTCACAGGTCAAGTATATAGGGCCCGCCTGTCAAAGGCCACTTGGTCCAGACATTAAACCAATGCTGACCCCATCAGATATTGAGTCTAAGGCCACGTCAAAACCCTTTCACAACAGAAGTGAAGAATTGTTATACATTTTTGAGGTCAGGCAGTTGAGAAGTAGCAGCATTGAAAATCCATATCTGATGTGGGCTTCTGTCCACTACTCTGCTAGGGAAATTGACTTTTCTAAGCTCATTGAAAGTTTTTTATTGAAAAAAAATCTTGGAAAATGTATTTTAAAAAATCTAATATGGTCTATACCAGGGATACCTAACCTTATAGTGCGTGCAACAAACAAGGATTCCTTATTTCACCTATACTCTGCCAACTTCAGAATAATTATTTCTATAAGACAGTAATTTTGTTACATACAGCAAACATGCCTATAACGTTTCTAAATAATTCTTTCATCACAGAAAGTGAATTTTTTTTTTTTTATAAAAACAAAGCCAATTATAAAAAAAAAATTAAAAACATACTGGCACTTCTGGTCTAAACGGTTTTACAATGTCAGAAGTTTAGATAATATTTAATAGCTTGATAATTCCACAACCACGTCAAAACAATTAATCATAAGAAACTTATGTTTACATTGTCTCGATAAATTTATGAACTTAATTCTCAATAGATTATTTTTCGAAAACGTTTTACAAAGCTCCATCTTCAGTTACCTACAGCTTAAGATGTAGAGGCTTACATCGATCTTACGTTGTACTTACTTAAACTACACCGCGAAGACTGGAGCCCAAACTAATGCAAAAAAATAAGAAAATACGTATTAATTTATTGTCTTATTTCTCAAATTATTTTTTCAGTGCATAAATCAATTATTTAATTTATTAATTGTATAATTTTTATTTTTTGTTTCTTTCATTTTTCATTACATATTTATTATTACTATTTCTTATACATATTTTGGTAATTTCTTTACTAATTTATTGTTATTAATAAAAATTATTGGATAACTATAGCATTATAAATCGTTAGGGGTGTCTTATTTGCACGAAACTAACCTTCCCTCCCGCATATAATCGATTGTTAAAAGATAATTATAGCATTATTCTGTCATCACGCTTAAAATTTTCATGACCTTATTCTAAGATCATATTAGTAGTTATATCGACAGCAGGCTCAAAAATTTAAAATTATCTTCTTTGGATGAATTGTAATTTTAGTTTATAGTGCAATTAATGCATCTTAAAGTTTAATAGGTTTATAAATTGAATAGTTACCTCCAAACGTTTTCCTTAACTGCACTAATACTTAAAAAAAAATAATTAAGACAAAAAATATTTACAGCCATATAATGAGTTGCATCCAAGCGTATAAATGCTGAGGCCAATTTTTTGGAGCCTTGCTGCATTACCGCACAAGTCGCTCCTTACTAATCGATTATATAAACTGAAATTGTTTCTCAGTTCCATGCCCGTGCAACATTACCATGTAATTTTATAAGATACATTTATCAATGTAACACGTTTCGCTTAATCCTTCGTGTCGGTAATAAAGAAAAAACAAAACAAAAAACAAATCGAATATAATTGAATATTTCTCGAAACATTCTTCAGCGTAGCAGATAAAGGACAGAAAAGGAACTGGATGTAAGCAAAATGGAAATCCCATTTCTTACTTAAAATAAATTGTGAATAATTTAATTTAGCTTAAATTAAAAATAATAATAATTATCATATTTTTCTACTTATATATGAGTCAGTGAGAATGATTTTCTTTTTTTCATAAAATTTATAGTTATAAATGTAATTGATATAGTTATGATGTACATATTTTTTTATAATTTGAGTGAATTTAAAAAACAGTTACTTTTTTGGAATAAAGTAAACTTGGAATTAAATCCGAAAAGTACAGTGACAACTACAAAACGCATCATTTGAGAACAATAAACTTAAAAAATAATTTAATAAACTAAAAAGCGTATCATATAACTCACATTTACGTGTCGTAATCATCTCTCGTTTTAAATTCGTCTTCATTATTCACGATGCCAATACTCCTCACTAAACCTCTGTTGGTTAGATAAAAAAAATTGTACATGTTTTCTTATTTCTATAGATGCCATGACAATTGTTAAAAATACTATTGTCACAACAACCAAGGAAATAAAAAGCATTTATTTTCTCTTTTCTGAAAATTCGGTGTTACTATTTATTATTCGGTAGTATTTGGCGTCTATTTATATCAAACCGGAGGGGGGGTCGACTTTTATTTCTTTGGCGGTCCCGCAAAATGAAAACTTGACCCCTTAATATGGTTAGAATAATTAACTAAAAAAAAAATCACGTAAATTATATTCCAAATTCATTAGGGTGTTGTTACTGATACGAACTTGCCCATCATTTAACAAAATTAAAAAAAAAATGTTGATACCACTGAATCAGTAATAATTAAAGGCACATATATACTTAATACAATTCATACATTTCGGAAACAAGGCTCTATTGAATTTTCTATTAATAATTTATGTTCCCGTTAGGATTTTGTAATAAAAGTCTAAAAAAAACTGTTTTGAAAACTTTCTTAATACATATTATTAAGTTAAAGCAAGAATTTAAAAAAGAAATCAGGGGCAGTGCGCGCATCACACATTTTCCACTTACTAACCTTTGTATGTCAAAGGGGAAATTATAAATAAAATTTTTTATTTTTCTGTTCCTATAACAATTCGTATGTTAAGGTTTATCGAGATGGTAATAACAAATATAAATTGTGTTCCTGCCAAAAATAGAGATTGGAGTTGTCATGCAATCGGGAAAGCTCGGCTTTTCCCGCTCGAATTTTCTCCTTTAGTTATTTATAAAATTATTTCATATTTTGTATTACATTTTATTGTATTGTATTTTGTATATACATTTTTTGTTATTGCTAACAATTAGAACTGGCTATTATTTTCAAATAAATAAAATAAAATATAAAAATAATAAATAAAATAAATTAATTAATTATAATTATGAGAGATAGTTGACCGTGGATGATAAATGAGGATAAAATAAAATAAATATTTTAGTCAGGATAAGACCTATCTGGGATAAGAGATCATTTAATTTCTCATTGATTCACCAAGTTTAATCAAAATTGTCAAAGCCGTTTTGAAGAAAATTAGGAAAAAAAATAGTGAAAATCGATTCTATAAAGCAGCACTTTCTTTTGGTCGATTTTAGCGAAAAATTTGCTGCCACATCACACGCCTTAAATATATAATTTCAATATCTTACAAATTTTCGTTTTAGAGCCAGCGAGAGATGGTTATTTGGACTCAATGGAACTCAAAACGTGTGTTTCTGTTGAAAACTCGAATACGAAATTTTGCATGATCGTAATTCTTTCTCCTAATATACATTCCATATGAGTGAAAATAATTAAAGTACATAGTTATTTTCAAAACTCGCTACATTTTATATATCAATGGTAAAAGCGTAAATTGATAAGATCAAAGGCATCCACTCACATGCACACGCACTCATATATACAACCATGCACGCACGCAAATGAGAACAGACCATTACATAGAGTTTGTATGATGAAGAGAAATTCTTAGCAAAGGAAAGCACATTTCTCTACTAATGCCGGTTAATTACTGGATATGCTGAATTACAGTTTTGGACAAGAGACTATTTTCTCGCTTTCATCACTCGTTCCTGTTCAGTTAACATAGAGCAACAGTTTTGAACTTTCGGTAAATTATTTTTAGTTTTGACATCTAAAAGACAAATATTAAATATTTCGAAGTGAATCGATTGCTTTAAAATTTCTGTCTATGAAATATCCTAAATTGATTTTGTTGCTAGTGGTTTCTTCATTTACCTGTGATCGCTTATTCATTTGTGAAACGATTAATTTAAAATTAATGCAGGGCGGTTACTGAAAGGGGTGTGGTAGACGCAACACACCGTCATTAATAAAAACAATTATTCGTGTAATTACTTGGTTTTAATCCTTATGCTGTTATTTATTTTTATTAAACTTTTTATTATTGCATTATTCTAAAATATGATCTATTAGTACAAGAGCCGGAGTGAAAAAAAGGCAGTTATTTCACCCCAATTTTTTATTATTTTAATGAAAACTATGTATAATTATTATTCAAAAATAATAAGTCCATGTATAAGTAGGGGAAATACAAAATGGCAACTGTTACAATACATTTAAAAAAAAAATTAATTTTTCCATATTTTGAAAACTATCAACAGCACTAGAAAACCTAATAGAACATTATTTAAAGAAGAATAAATTTTCTAAAATATGAGCCCTAATAGTTTCCGTTCAATAGTCCTCGAGATATAGCTTTTTAAAAAGCAATATTTCATAAACAATACACTGAAAAATCATAAATTTATGAATTTATTTTGAGAAATCTATATCTCAACAATAATTCAACGTAAAAATGTTTATTAACACTCAAATTGAAGCCAGATTAATGTAGTATACAGTAGTTTATGACGTTTATCTTCGTAGGAGTAATAGTTTTCATGATATTCCGTAAAATAAATTCGCAAAATATTGATTTCTATACGTACTATGACACAACTTTATTTTTTTATTAATATAAGGAAATCCAAAGCGAAGGTGATGTTTGCCTAGTTATCTACAGGTGACCAACCTATTCTAGCCAAGGTGGGGGTCAAGTTGTTCATTTTGTGGGACCGCCTCTTGGGCCAGATTCGAACTGGCGCCCCCCGCAGATCTCAAACTGATAGACCTGTGCCTAACTCTCTGAGCTACGGACGGCCCACACACAAATTAAAGCTAGTTAAATGTAGCTTATAAAGTTTACCTCCGTAGATTTAGTAGTTTAAATGATATTTGACAAAATTTTATCCGAATGAAAAATTAATTTTTTTTAATGTTTTGAAACAGTCGCCATTTTTGATTCTACCTACCTATACTTGACAGACTGATCAATTTTTACTAGTAATTATACATAGTTTTCAATATAGTGATCAAAAATTAGGGTGAAATAACAGCCTTTTTTCTCCTATGGGCTATAATACTACTAGGGTGTATAACGATTTGTCATAAATCATGTTAGTATATACATTTACACTGGCTTTGCTACAATAGAATATAAAATTATTATTCAGCAGTCTTTTACTCAATTCAACTAGGTTACTTGTATCAGGTTTTCTATAAACCGACACACTTACCTGCATAAATGCATAGATTGGAAAGGAGCTCTTGCTCAACCTGATCCAGAGCAAGTTGCAACAATGTACGTTCTAATAACCATTTAATGAAAAAAGTCCAACCACTTTTTACATTATTAAGAAATGTAGGACATATATAAAAAATAATGAATTCTAGAGTCAATTTTTTTGTGGACTCTAGATGTTGTTATTGTCATTTACAACAAACATATCAGAGTTGTTTTTTTTTTTTGTAAGATGGTTTAAAACTTTTATTTCATACGTATTTAACGTAATAATAATATATAATAATGTTCTAATAATAAACGTATATAAGTATAAATCAATTTAAACATATTAGTAATTGATAGTAAATTCGGGTTAACTTTTTGAATCTGGTAAAATTTTACCAGACAATAATAATTTTTAAAATAATACAAATAAATAAACGATTTTATATTTTCAAATGGCGCTACACGTTCTAATCATTATAAACTATGTAAATAAAATAATAATTAAATATATTTTTATATATTTTGTTTTGAAAACGTTTTTGTCTGTTCCACAAAAAAAAAAAAATCTGGTGAGGTACGTGTAACACTCAACTTTCAATTACCACCCTACTTTAAATTGAAATTATTCTTCATTAACTGAGTAAGAGTAAGTAGAAAAAACTGACTAACGTCATAAGAACCATATATATACACCGTGTAAACATGATAAATGGAAACAAAAAATTAATAAATTTAATATAACCAAAAATAAATAAGAGATACGAGGTAGGTGGTAGGGAATTCGGCCGGAAGGAACAAAATAGTTCCTCAGGCAATACGAAGCATTATCATTGTATACATCGATACGGAAGAAACAGTTGGCACCGATAAAAAATGTTTTTTTTTTTAAATAATTTATTTATTGTTATTTACAACTGTATACATATATACACATCAAGCAAATATGCTGTGATATTATGACATGATACAAACATGTGGAGAATCTACCCATTGATAGAACTCCAAAAACACTTCTAAAGGAGAATATCTCGAGGCCATCTTCTTTTCAGATGCCTAAGAGGATTATTAGGTAGTGAAGAAGAAGCCAGTTTAGAAACGATTTGGTTTGGGTGGTTGTGAAGTTTATTATGGAAGGATTGGTATCTGGTTCTGGCCAAATCGGCAACATAGGGGACATTAAGGTCCTGATGGATGATTTGATTTGTGACGAAGTAAGGAGTATTAAAGATTTTACGAAGGATTTTGGACTGTAAGGATTAAAAAATGTTTTAAATTAAAATTATTGAAATTTAACTTTACATAAAAAATTAATGGCTATAAGCTGCAGCGGTGAATCTTCTTGAAGTGCAAGTAATAATGCGAGTATGAATAGTCTTCGTTAAATATTCACTCATTTCAAGTTTCACGATACGGTTTACTGGCCAACCTGAACCACGGAAACTAAACCGTGCAACAAACGCTAAGATTCTATATAATTTTTGTAAATAAACTGGCGCCTAAAACATATTTAAAAAAAAAATCATTTTCGTATCATTTCGTAGTCACCCGGTGCTACTAGTTAATACTATTCCAAAAACATTCCTTATTTATGTTTATTTGTTAGGTCTAATATGGCTCTTCGTATTCAGCTCATGAATATATTGCTTTACCTAAATGTTTGATTTCTAAACTATAAATTAAATAAGGAAAAAAAATTAAAATGAATAAATATTGGCATATATAATATGAGAAATTTAAAACAGGTATTGAATGAAATTTTGTAAAATCTGCAAATAAAAAAATCAAAATTCTGGAGCTTGAGTAAAACGTTCAATTTTGTGTAGAAAACCTCCAAAACGCGCAATTTTGTAGAGAAACGTGCATTATAAAATTAGTGTTATTTGAATGTTTTTTCCATGATTCTAATTTCTGTCAATATTTGGCGTAATGCAGAGCTAGGGAACCAAAGACCCAATCGCCCGAAAATCTGGTCTGTAGTATTTCTACACTACTATTTTTCAAAATTTGACACACTCGTTGGTTAATGTAAACAAAGACGTACAACCCTTTCGAAAAATGACTTCTTTCATTCCTATCGTTTCTCAATTTTGTTTACACACTATCTTATTTTAACGTATTATTTAGTTCCTTTCTTACGACGATTTGTAACGCGTTATACAAGAAATGGCTGCTCTTGGGAACAGGAGAAAAGCGTTCGCCTCAATGTTTACAAAAAAGAAAAAAAAATGTTTCGCAATCGTATATAGAAATTATATCACCATGGCGACGTCTGGACGATGCATGCAACTTTCCAAAGCACCTGCACTGTCAATAGGCAACGAAGATATATCTTTGGAGCCTAGAGGAGCTTTCAATTGATGCCTTTTTTGTTGGGAATATGAAACGCGTCACAGAACTCACGTGGCTGTCACACTTCTATTCAGCGCCTTTAACATTTTTTTTTTTACGTCTCATAACTAATCATCATCTCTTTCATTAGTGGAAAAGAAATTATAGATTCCTCCAATTAAAATATAGAGATTCAATAAATAAAAAGCCGCAAATGCCAAAGAGAGATGGTCGTACTGACCAGGATAAGAATAGGTCACACGAGGCTCACCCACTCCTATCTCATTTCAAAACAAACGCCTCCGAACTGCCTGTATTGTAACAACAATTTGACAATGAGCAACATTTTCTAAGTATGCCCATATTTCACATCACTCCTCAATAGCTTAGGATTAAACCCAGATATGTCAAAAACCCTCAGAGATGATGATAAAACAATAAAATTAGTATTTCAATTTTTAAAATCAAAAGGTTTTCTAACACAAATATAACATCAAACAGACAAAAAAAAAAGAAGTAAAAAATAATCATAATAATAAAATTTAAATAATTAAAATTAAACAAATGTAAGAAAAATTAAATAAGGTATAAATGGCGCCAAAGACCAATGATTTTTTACACCTCTAAACAAAAACAACTAGTAAACATAATAAATTAGGTAGAAATGTGGAAATTAGAAACATCAAAGTTTTGTATTAAAAGTTAAAAATATAAATGAAACAACTAATAAAACCATCTATACAGCTGGACAATTCAAAGAACTAAAGACGAAACAATTTTTTTTTTTAATCAGTTAATTAATGATTGGTGTACTCGTAATATCTCATGAAGTTTATTACTCATACTATCATTGTTAAGATTGGTGGAACAAAGGATTATTAGCTCAATTACATACCTAAAGTATGAAGAAAATATGCCTGAATGCATAACACAAAAAAAATAATAGATACTACAAAATTAACTAATTTTATTAACTTATTAGACTTTTCAATAGCAATATTTAATTTTATGTCAAATATGGCAGCATCGAAAGCATTGAATAATCAAGGTATGTTTATTTTTAATCTCCTGGAGTAGAGAGACCTTTCGGAGGACCTTGGAATTATTTATCAACAGTATCAAAGATTCACCTCCCGGAAATGTCATTGGATCAGTGATGCATAAATAATTCCATGATATGTAAATATTTTCTTAGGGTATTCTGAACTTCTATGTAAATAATATTATATGTACATAGATTATATATGTATAAATACATTAAATCTGAATGCTAGCAATAACTATATAATTCATTAGAATGGTTTAGAAGATCAAATCGACGAACTTCACAATAATAACAAAACATCTAAAGTAATGATGACCTTCTGAAAATAAATATTGTAAGATTTTTGGCGAAAATAAATTAAGCAGGAATATAAGATTCGATATTAATAAAAATAATTAGTCGATAATAACAAATACATGATGAGTAATAATAATACATGATCGATATGAGAAAAAATGGCAACTCGAAATATTTTATGAATACGAATGTCATTTGCTGTTCTAAGGACTTGATCCAATAATGTTATATTAATCGAGTTTAATAATAGTGTCCTGAAAAAATATCAAAACATCTTTATACAAAATTTTAAATATTAAAAAAATTATCTTACTAGTTTGTATGGACAGCTCACTGGCCATCCTGATCTGAATCTACGACTTTAAAACACAGCTATTTATAAATTTTTTTTTTTGTGTGTTTTTTTAAGGATTCACTCATCCAATTACCGAGTTATTGAGTTATTATGATCAAAAATTAACTCTCACATTTTCAACCTTTAAAAAATTACAAACTTCATTGGAAAAAAAAGTATGCGTTTATTTACTTTTGAATATTTTTAATTCTAAAGGGGACTTCATTAATACCTCTTTTTTCACAGTTATTATAAGGACACCTGTTTATATATGGTTGAATGTTGTTTGTAAAGTAGCTGCAGTATTTATTTCGTTTCACCTCGTGGTGGACATACAGGCGAGTTACGTATAAAACAATTTGTAATGAAACCATTTGCTGAAACAGGTAAAATGGGTTACATAAGGCACCGACAAGTACTTACTACAAGTAAATACTACTACAAGCCAAAAAAAAAAGCCAATAAACAAATCAAATACATTTTTAAAAACAGGTTTGTATTTACTTGTAGTAAGTAGTTGTCGGAAAGTAAAGTGTTGATAGTATCGTGCTGTTTCAAAACCAGTTAAGTGAATATCAAGTTTTCCATCTACTTTTAATATACATGTATAGATAATTGGATATACAAGGAAATGTCGCGGTGCCTTATGTAACCCATTTTACCTGTTTCAGCAAATGGTTTCATTACAAATTG
>NW_027105743.1:206713-213146 GCF_000696795.3 Halyomorpha halys
TCCATCTACTTTTAATATACATGTATAGATAATTGGATATACAAGGAAATGTCGCGGTGCCTTATGTAACCCATTTTACCTGTTTCAGCAAATGGTTTCATTACAAATTGGTTTATACGTAACTCGCCTGTATGTCCACCACGAGGTGAAACGAAATAAATACTGCAGCTACTTTGCAAACAACATTCAACCATATATAATTTATTCAACCATATAAGCTTTTTTATTATAACTAAATCATAATCTCTCTCTTGTGTCTTTGGAGAAAACTTGGACTCTAATATATATCGGCGTTATAATATCTTTGTGTTTATAAATAATAATGAAATTTCATAGATAATTGCTTTTGTCTGTGTGTGTATACATAGACTACAGGGTATGAGGAAATCGAAAGAAATAAGATAGCCGATAAACTAGCAAGAAAGGTTATATTAAAGTAGATTACAGCATTTATAAATGGCGGCTGTTACAAAATGTTTAAAAATTTAATTTTTCATTCTGAGCTTCATATCTTTGAAATTATCAACAACACTAAAAAATCTAATAGATCATAAATTAAAATAGTGTAAAATTTCTAAAATATTAGTCATAATAGAACTGTTTATATTTAATAGTTTCCGATATACAGTCTTAAAAAAAAAAAAAAAATCATGAAATATATACTGAAAAATCAGTAGTTAGTGAATATGTTAGGAATCTTTATATCAGGAACCATAAGACGTACATATATTTATTAGCACTCAAATTAAAACAAGTTTAATGTGCTATAAAGTAGTTCGTATATCTTCGAAGCGATAGTATTTGTTATGATACATTTTGTCCGAACCTCTAGAAATCAATTTATTTTAGCAAATATCGTGAAAACTACTACCCCTACGGAGGTAAACGTTATGTTTAACAACATAAACGAAATGTTGCCTTTAAAAACTGTATCTCTGGAAATATTGTACTAAAGAGCTCTGTGAGGGCTCATATTTTAGTAAATTTACTCTACTTTAAATAATATTCTATTAGGTTTTTTAACAGTTAAAGGAGCAGTGACCTGCAACTTGGGAAACCTAACCTCAACCCGACTAAATTCCAGGCTGCTGCAGGACATTCTGATGTAAATTCCATATTTATTCTATTATTCCCACTACTTCTATTTTATTTATTTATTTTTTTCTCTCTTCGTCTTTTTTTTTACCTTTTAAGAGCAATTTGTTTTGTTAGGTCTACGAATGTCGTTATTTTTATTATTAATTTTACTTTTCTCTTTTATTAAAAAGCATTATTTTTATCTATTTATATTATCTTTTTTTTTTAATTATAATCTCCTCCCCCATAATCAATGAAGAAATGTAACGGTTATATTAACCAGGTAAGCCCCACCAGGCCGATGTTAAATAAATAAAGAAAAATTGTTTTTTAGTGTTGTGAGTAGTTTTTTTGTAATGGATTGGAAGTTTAGACCGTTTGTCTAGTAAATGTTGTAATAGTCAGGACGAGGTTTCCTGTCTTTTCTATCTTATATGAAAAATTTGACAAGTAAAATATTACCCCCAGTGTGTACGTCCCTACTTTTTACCAAAAGGGAGTACATATTTCGTTATAAATCCGAAATAATCTTGCGTTCATCTTTAGGTATCTGATTATTGCAACTTATATTTGCATCCCTACTAATATTTTACTTGTAGATTTGATTAAAAGAAAAAAAAATAATTGCTCCCAACTAAGCAACATCATGTTGATGATTGATGGTATCTGTGACAAAAAGGTCACGCTTGAGCTCAATTCATATAGTTGATCCTTAGATTATGTCACAAAAGACCATAGATTACGCACGGGGTATTTGTAATTGTAATAAGGCTTCCACTGACAGCGGCTTGCCCAGCCTACTCTGCCCAAGTGAAAGGTTGCTTTTAATTGTGTAACATAATTCAACCTGACGAGGAGAAAGCTTCCAAATGGCAATAAATCTGAAACCAGGGTATATTTTAAAAAGTTATATGAAGAATAAGTGTCATTTATATATCCCTACAGAGAAAGTAATATTTTTATAAAACAAAACTGAACCATAATTTTAAATAATTATTGCATATTATATTCAACTTTTTTTTTTTACTTTCACTCACACATAAATGACATATATTAGGGGTATTCATGGTGTGTTGAATGTAAAATGTTTTACCATGTTAATTTTTTTAAGTATAGGATTGTGAGTAAACGCATAAGAGATCATAGCAGATTTTCTTGCAACTTGTTTTATAAACTTTTCTTCCAAAACTTCATGTTATTGTTAACTTGTAAGTTTGGATTGAAGTAATTTATTACAACATGCCTAAATTGATTGAAAAGTGGAAGTTGTGTGAAAGTTTGACAACTGAATGTCTTGTTGATCTTTTAAGTTGTGAGGAAGAGAATCAAGATGAGCTAATTGACACTGTCATTACATTATTGTTGTTGTCATCCATTGCTTTTTCAATAATAAAACAATACTAAACAAAATCAACATTTAAACTACGAGCAAGTAACCTAACATGATAACAAACAAAATAATGGTGAGCTTAGCGAGTCTGTTGCGTGACCCTATTCTCCATTTAACAGACTCCCAACCACGTGATATGTTAGGGGTATTCGTAATGTTGTGTTAATCGTAAAATGTTGTAAGTATAGGATTGTGAGCAGCCATATTTAAAGTCATGTTAAATGTTGAGTGCATAAGAGCTCCTAGCGGATTTTCTGAGCAACTTGTTTTATAACCTTTCCTCCCAAAACTTCATTTTATTGTTTACTTCTAAGTTTTGATTTAATTAATTTATTACAACATGCTTAAATTGAGTGAAAAAGTGAAAGTTTGGCGTCTGAGTGCCTTTTAGATCTTCTAAGTTATGAGGAAAAGAATCAAGCTAATTGATAACTGTTACGTTACATTATTATTATCGTCATCCATTGCTTTCTTATTTATAAAAACATCCAAAACAATAGTAATGAAATTAAAACACAAACTACGAATAAGTTACGTATGAGGTTAGCCATACAACAACAAACAAAATGGTGACGACGCTCAGCTGGTCTGTAGCGTGACGTCATTCTCCATTTAACAAACCTAGTAACAGACTCTCAACCATGTTATATGTTATTTCGTTTTAACATGATAAGAGAAGGAAATATTTCTCCATTTAACATGAGTTTTTCCATTCGACACGCTTTACCATATTAACTAAATGCCATGAATACCCCTGTTATATTTTTTAGCATGGTAAATGAATGAAATGTTCCTCCATTTAACATGAGTTTTTCCATTTAACACGGTTTTACATGTTAAGCTAAAGATCATGAATAGTAAGGGGACGTTTTGCGTCCGTGAATTAATTCTAACCGGAATTTTCAAATAGAAAGACGCGTGAGGACTCCTGAGTTATAATAACCTCGCAAAAATGCGCGTGAATTGTCTAGCTCAAAAAGGGAAAGTTATTCGAAACTAGAATTAAGTATTTAGGGTTGACACTTGCCTGAAAGTTTTTGCTTGAATTGAATTTTGCTTACACCATAAGTCCAACTTTATACTATCGATTTTTTATTTTTATTATTTTCACCAAAACTGCTCCATTTTTATTAAATCGTCATATCATTGCACAATCGAGTGGTGTTTAATATAAGCAAATGCATTTTCATCGAAATCGTCTGACCCGGCTTAAATGTCGAATTTTCCAAAAAGCTTTCTCTAAAGTATTAATTTGGTCAATTTGTTATAATTAACAATATCTCATTGGATATAGAGAAGAATTATTTAACATATGGGTACATTTATACGACATAATAATAATTATTTCGCTCACGACAAACTACTATAACGTTTCATAATTACGAAGTATTTGAATCATAATGTTTTAACACTTCCTTTCTTGGTATTCAATGCAAATTTCTATTATCTTTAGTCAGTCCAAAGCTACTTAAGCGAATTAGAATTCACATTACCATTAGAGAGTAAATATTTACCTGACCTGAATGCGTTAAAGAGGAGTCTTATGGAGACCAAATATTGCACTCATCAAATATTGTGAAAATGTCATAGTAACGAGAACCCACTTTGATGTCTAGCCTCAACATCTATCATCGTTCTCGTATCACTAACAAGATTCACTCGTAATCATCACTTTGTGAATTGCTGTCTCAATTCTTACAGAGGGAGTGAACTGTAAATTTCTAAACCATTGGGGACCAGGAAGAATGCTCATCTTAAAATGTCAACCAGAAATATGGACCTCATTATCAAGTTCGTTTCTAATGAGTTTAAAACTGTAAAAATCAGTCTAGTTTTAAAATGTCTTCTTACGATTTGGGTTTTAAGGAATAGTTATGTTTCCACTGATTCAATGAATGATTAATAAATAAATCAATCAATAAAACTATATTTATTGAATCAATCAAACTTGTACAATGACGGTGATATGATGGGTTGAAAATTTTCCCTTTCCTGTCCGGTCTTGTATGTAATTTTATAAATAAGTGAATATGTGCACTTTTATTGCCACCTTGAGTTAAAAAGAAGATATAAAAATACAACAATAACAATTGTTAAAGTCAGTAAATACCGTGAAGTATAGAAAAATTACTTGTAAGAAATGAATGAAAATGTACAAATAATATATTTTACGATAAAAAATAATGACAATCATTATTTTGATTTTGATTACGGTCCAACAAGAACCCGTGTTTCCTCTACCACAATGAGACAATCTCAAAGATCTTTTGCTCTCTCCCTGTATCTTCGAACTCCCAGCCGTCTCTAGATCATCCAACCATCTCATCCTCGTGCTCAGGGGAGCCCTCTTCTTCGCTTGCCATCCAGTTTCCCATTGAGCATCTTCATTCTTTGATCGGACATTCTCTCCAGATGTCTATCTTATAGAAATAATTTTTTTACAGGTAAAGTGGTGGTTGAGTGCACTGTGTTTGGTAATCTTGGAAGCAGTTTCTGGTCAAGGACCTCCTAGGGTGGAAAAATTTAACATTTATATTCAAAACACAAATCCATTCTTAATATTCATTACAACTATTTACATCCATTACAACTAGTTATGGAATTTTAAAAAAAAATAACATTAAATAAAAGTGATATTTGTTCAGTTATCATGTATTTAAAAATTAATGGTTTTTAAATAATTTCACTATGCGTCTATAATTTAATATCCTATTTTTAACTTTCTGAAATAGTTCTTATCCGTCGACAATAGCAATTACCAAGTAATTATATTCAAAAGATTATATAATTTATGATAAAAATATACTTTTTGAGTAAAACGCATTTTAAAAAAAGCTTTCTTTCGTTCCGGTTTTTTAATCGTGGATGTTTCTCGATCGATGAAAAGTTAAAAGGCTTTAGTTTAGTTTTTTAGATCATTATCAGTTTTTTTTTTAGCGATTCTAAATTTTGCGTGTTAATTTTTTTTCTTTATGTGAATGGTAAGAAATTTTTCAATTAAAAAATTTGTATTGAGAGAAAAAAAAAATTATTTATTCACTCAAGTAATAAAATAAATATTTTTGAAAAATTATTAAAAATATTTCGTTTTTTTTCTATTTAATTTTTTTAAATATCAATTTTCCAGTTTGAATCTTTTGTCTAGAGAAAAAATAATTTTTTTTTCTATTTTTTAATATATTTGTAATTTTTTTTTTTACTTTTTTAGGAGTTATGTAAAAAAAATTGCTAGTGAAATCTCATTTAAAACAAAAATAAGAGGAGAGAAAAAATAAATGATATATATAATATGATAAGAGATTGATAATGTGAACATAAATCTAGTACAGTAGCCTTTTTAATTTTAATAAACCTAATGCAGAGGAATTCAAATTTAGTCGGAAGTCTATTATCTCTACTATACTATTATACTAAGTGTCATTGTCATATTGATTATGATTCGAAATACAAACACTATACCTTGAAATTAATGAAATATGAAAATCCATGGACGATCCAAGATATAATCGATACAAATTGTTGGAGTGGAGTAGATATTGGTGGCCGTGTCTTTTCTTTATTAACTGGAATTTTTTAGTAAGACTACGAGTAAGAATCAAACTGTTTTAAGCGTGAGTAGATTTTTTTTTTCTTGTTTCTCCTTCACTTAGCTCCAACGACTTTCAAGACTATATTTTGGGCATCTTAAAGTAAAAAGCTCGCTATCGATCGTAATTTTGCCACTGCGGAATTTAAAATTTTTGTTACTTAAATTTGTAGCCCTTTGTACTCCACTGGTTCCTAACTTGCATTAAGTCCATTTTTTTAATATTGAAATTTAATTTAATTACAATCCTCATACAAGACTGAAAAGACAGGAAACTGCTCGTCGATTCCGACTATTAACAACATTTACTAGACAAAAGGTCCAAACTTCCAATCCATTACAAAGACTGATCTACATGACTATTATAAGGCCTATTTGGA
>NW_027105743.1:219171-250623 GCF_000696795.3 Halyomorpha halys
TGCATATTGTGTACTTAAACAACATATGAAAAGTGACAGCTCTCAGTTGCAACTAGACAAAGAACAATGGTGGAGACGTTACACGAGCGCCCTCACGAACCCCTTTGATCTGTGGCCAAAAAACCGACTCTCGACGGCTCGGCAACGAGCCTAGGCCAACCAAGCCAAGCCACCCATCCACATGCTCGTGTATGTCTGAGTTCGCCTTGGCTCGGCCAACATGTAGAGGCAGGCCCCTTAACATAACTTAAATAGCGCTGCTCACAATCCTATACTTATAACATTTAACATGATAAAACATTTTACATTTAACACATCATGAATACCCCTATTGAAAGAAATTAGCTTACTGCTTCTTCTAGGTTAACTTGTAATTTTAATTGACTACTCTTGAATCTAACATTTCGACATTTCCTTCTAAAGGTACTTGAATATCTGTTTTTTAACCGGTAATCATCCTTCCTTTACACCACTTCATTAAATGTTCAACAAAAAGTATATTATACCAGTACATATCTTTTATCAATAAGATTCGTCATTGTGCCTAAAAAATTAATTATGTTTTGTCAAACGAAAGCATGAACAAAGTAATAAATACGATTGATCTGTTAGTGATAAAATAATAAGTTATTTAAAAAAATCAGGCAATTTAAGGTTTATTTATTGAAGAAGAA
The DNA here is from genome assembly GCF_000696795.3 of Halyomorpha halys. Taxonomy (NCBI): domain Eukaryota; kingdom Metazoa; phylum Arthropoda; class Insecta; order Hemiptera; family Pentatomidae; genus Halyomorpha; species Halyomorpha halys. Next base: position 219,846 of record NW_027105743.1, read on the forward strand.
TAACTTTTGCACGTTAAATTTCAATGTTTTATCTTCAAGTTAAATAAATAAATTATTATTTATTACTAATCTAACTGGTTATTTGATAGAAAACTAGGGATTCTATCACCGCAACGTAAAATAAGAACAAAATAATTTATATAGATGATTGAGTAAATAAAAATGGACAAGCTGTGCTCTGATATCTAGGGTTTTAATTTATGGAAGTAATTAAAACCTTATTATTAATAATGAGACTAATAAGGCAAAAAGGTGTATTGTTTATTGATTAATAGTGGGCCCCTGGTTTACAAACGGGGCAACTTTGCATTTGTCTGAATGCCACTTTTGAAGTCCTTCCACCTATATTTAACTGGCCGTTGGAGCATTTCCCCAGCACAAGGGCTGGTTTCTCAGTCATATTTTCCACAGAGGGATCCAACTTATCGTCGCTGGCTCCTGGGACTCCACACAAGGTTGTACAATTAATATACACCAACATTTGTTTCATGGCATTGGCCCATTCTAATCACGAGAGTACATGCTCCTCACACACGTATATGTTAGCTTTTTAGGATCTCATTGAAATATCGAACACCAATGCTCTGGCACATGCTGTTAACCCATTCTTCAATGCTTTTTCTCCCTGCGATGCCTTAGAGCTTTCAGTAGCCCTGATCAACACCCAGTCTGATGGCAGGATGATGGCCTTGATACTACATTGGATATTAGTATATATACCCTCCAATATCGTTGGACACATCTTTATAGGGGGGCGGCGTCTGGAGTGGGTAAGTAAGGCTCGGGAACAAATACTGGTATACAAAGTTGATATGTTCTGGCTTGAGCAAACAACAGCTCACTAACTTCTCGAGGTTGTTGTTCAGTTTTATCACTACCTCCTCATTAAAAAAAAGCCCTTCCGAGAATGTACATACCAAATATTGCATTGTGTCATTTAAAAGAAGATATAACCAGTAACAGTACTGTTTACATGACATCTACATTCTCACGAGAGAGCATTGTTGATTGCAATTTCCTTTTGTTCATGATGATACTCACACTTTTTTGAGGATTAATTGCCAAACCAATCTCTGTGAGCAGCCTTTGGACACTATTTACAATTTATTCTGAAGGACTCTTATCTTGCGCCGAAACAGCCTGATCATCCGCAAATCCTGTGATGACTACACGCTCTTGGTCACTCCTTGTAACCCTCTGGGAAAGAACATTGGAGATATAAGGAAACGTATGTGAAGTAAAAAACACTCTAGAGTTGAATGGACTCTAGAGTTGGATGTTCAATGGAAATTGGTCTCCGACGAGTTGTTTGTAGTGCTTGAATAGGAGCAGTTCCTCACCACAACTTACGTATATGGCCTGAGATTGAAAGATTAAGCTGGTCGGTAGTCCAACGTGTGTTAAAGAAGACCGCTGCCAAGACTTAAGCCATTCATTTCAGGAGTACAACTGACATAGCATGCCCTGTTACTCTTATCTAAGACCCTAACAGATGGAAGAGAATCCTTCAAGAAATCCAAAAGAAGCTACTCTACCCATAGGAAGAACTTCTCTAACGTTGGGTCACGTCTGAAAACCACATGAGTCCTCCTCATGGGACATGGAGGTTCCAAGCTCGTTGCGCAAGATAAAAAAATAGATCCCTTAAGCCTAAGCAGTCGGGTTCCGGTGAACGCTGAGCATGCCGTACTCATATATATATGAGGGACTGAGGGCCAAGCTGATGAGAGAGACAGGGCTCTAAGTCCTGATGGAGAGCAATCTCCCTCAAACAATGACCGAGGAGAACTACCCATACTTTAAAGCCTTTGAGTATTGGTGGAAGAAAGTAATTGGCTCAACCCATTTCGCGATGAGTAGAGAAGAGGGTATAGAAGAGAACGGATGAACTTTTAAGGACTAGATAAACTTGAAAGAAGTGCAAACTGTGGATATCTTATCGAAAATAACTTGAACTGTGTACAACTTACAAAAAATAATGTACATTGTTCTGATTGTAAGGTAGGTATGGGCTACTTTCCAATATTGCAAACACCCGTATTGCATAACAGGCAGGGTAAGGTGATAAATAATAGTGGTACAACGTGTACTGAATCGATGTTTTAATGATCACATTCTATAAGACACTCGATATCACTTTACCGAGTTATGACCTGGAGCTACATGAGAACCTCTTTTGAATCTGAGCAAGCGAATCAATTGAAAACTGTACATACCGTAAAATTCATCTTGAATAACGTCAATTGGATGGTTTTTCCTTAACCTTCTACGTGATATATGGGCAATTTCTTCAGATGTTATACAGCCTATTGTAGCAGAAATAAACTATCACAAGCTGCAATAAGTTCTTATAATAATATTACGACATCAAATATAAGAATTTTGTAAATCAAAGAAAATTACCACAGCAACAGTAAGAATCAATTTTAGATCTACTTAGGGTTTCTACTTTACTTAAATAGAAATACGAGACAATGTGTGACGTGACCGGGAATAAAAAAGAGGTTTAAATTTAATAATTCATATATAGGTGTTTTAGAAATGATTAATAGGAAATTATGTCAACTTGTTCATTTGGATCAACTGTCTTGAAGAATTTTTCCCCTCCAAAAACCTGCACCGCACATGGTCTGTTCAATTCTTGCAGTCAAAAATGGATGTGAGATCAAACCTAACATTTGTCTTTCAAGAAAGGCTTCCTTGTGTTTTCAATGTTTGTCAATGTCAATGTTTCAACCAGGCGTTGTGGTAACGTTGAAAGACTAATTCAATTTCGGGTACCCCCGTCTATCCTAGCCTATATCTCATTCCTACCTACCTTATAGCTCTGGTAATACTGAGTACATGAATGAACACGTAGTATTGAGGCCTTCTGAGGTATTATACCAGCCTACCTCTATACATGACTATGGTAAAAAAGAAGACCACTCTGTGAAATATCTTCACTTTCTTCTGTTAATATCGACATATTTTTTTTGATTGAACATTGTTTGTATTTTCTTAAAATAAGTACTTGTAATTGTTTTGAAGTACTCTACCTGAATATTCCAGTTGATTCATATCAACTATTTATAAGTTGGAAGTATCTTGCCCAGCTATCACTATGGCAAAGTTGGTCAGCTGACAATCACTGTAACTGTTTGTATTTACTGTTTTCAGTTTTATCCTGAGTAGAGAGCTAGATATGTGTAGTTCATAGTTGGAATTGACTAATATCTTCTCATGTGATTCAAAAATATTTATTTAAGATGTTATGAAAATATAGAAATTATGTTGTTATCAATTAAATATCATGTTTGTTATCTATATTCAGTATTTTGGAATCCTTTCTTTGGTGTTTATCACTAGTATGAACTATATAACTTTATAAAGATGGTAAGACATTATTTTATTTTAATTATTATTTTATTCATAATTTATGGGTTTAAGCAGTCTATTTTGATAACCCCTGATAGGTATAGTAATTTGAGTTTATTTAAAAAGAATCTGGTTTATTCTTCATACTGCTGAATATACATTTGTTGGCTCTGCTTCAAATAATATGCTCCTTTAGATGAAATACTGTTTGAAGTGTGATTATTTTAACTTTAATACCATATAATGCATCATCATTATTAATTACTCACTTCCGTATGGGTTTATTGTGCTATTCTTATTTTGTTTTGGAAAAAAAGGGGAAATATTTTGTCATTTTTGTTTCTTGTTTTGTTTCTTTTGGACCTAATACTTTTGTAAACAGAAATATTTAATCAAACTTTTTGTTTTTCATAATTTTTATTTATTTATTTGAATTTGTAAATAAATAAATATTATTACAGTCAATTTATTTTTAGAAATAATAAGAACTTTTTAATTTTTGCTCTTTGTTAAGAAATTATTGATTCTAAAATTTTTAATAAACTGAAATAATTTAAAAAATCTATATTGTTATTTCAAATTGTGGAAAGTGGCAAATTGTATTACTTAATTTACATAGTATATGATGTATTTGTGTGGGTTGTGAATCAGTCTAATAAAAACAAATGCAGTTTTATAAAATTTAAGTGCTATTTATTTCTTATTTTATATCTTCGTTTAATTGATTATTGCTAAATTTATGTATTTGTAATAGTATTAGTTTTAGTGTGTCAAAATGATAGTTGATGTTGAGGGCATACTTAACGAAAATAATACATTTGGTAACTTTTTACTTTCTTGGTTTCAATTAGTTAGTATTTATTTTGAAAGATGAAAAATTTCATTCTGGATTACTTTTCAGGCTATCCTTATGACTTAAATTTTAAAAAATGAGCTGAAAAATGTCGAAGATAATCAATACATTATCTCTAAACCTGATTGTTTAAACTGTAATACCTGCCTCAATTGCATTCTAGCTTTGATAATGTTTTTACAGGAGTAATGTCTGGATCTTTTATCATTCAACTATATTACTGTTGTAAGCATACAAGTGTGCTCAGTGGTGCTTTGTAAAACTTAATTTCTCCTAAATATTTTGTTGAAAATCGTTGTCTGGTTATAGAAAAACACTGTCATTTTTTTCTAAATGAGTTTTGGTGAAATCTTTATATATAGCTTATTTTGTAAATATTTTTAGTTTCACTAAAAATCAAACTGTGCATTTTCTTTCAAAATGAGTTTTTCAATAAAATAAATGTGAAAAGCAAATAAATATTAGCTTTATTAATACACAAAAAAAATGTTTGTGTATTATATGTCCGCTTTTTATGATTTTTATCAAATTAATAATTCCATGTACTTTAAAAACTATCTCCTGATTAAAAAATGAAAATTATAACAATAATGAACATGATTTTTGTTATAAAAAATGTATTTAGTCACCTTTTATTTAGAATTGAATAAAGCTTTTGTTATTTTATTTGTTATTATTGTTTTTAATGCGTAATGGTAGGGAAAAATGTGAATACTATTGTTGATCTTTAGTTAAATATTTTTACCATTTACTTCATGTTTATGAAATTACTAAATTATTTAACATTTAGTAGTAATCAAGTTTTACTTTAACAGAAATTTATATTAATATATATCTGTTGGTATTGTTCCAATTAGTTTAAAGAAAGAGATTAATAGGAATTGTTAAATATTGTGAATTGGCTTATTGAGGATATATATCATAGTCAGTACATTAAATACTTCCCTTTGTGAATATAGGTGGTAAAGATTTCATTTTATTAGTTTCATCTTTTATAGCAATATAATTTAATTGTTGAAAAATGGCAAATTATTTTGCTATATCTCTAATGGTTTAGATTTTACTGATACTTAAAGTTTTGGGACTATTTTGATTTTTATCTTTTGACCGCTGGAAACTAAATTTATATTCTGAGCGAAATAAATTATATTTTTCTTGGTTCAAAACCAATAGGAATGTTTTTGTTATTTTTAATATACCTCAATTTGTCTAAAATAATTTTTAAAATAGTGAAACTATCAAATATTTATTAGGGGGCTGAAAAAAATGTTTAAGTATCATTTGTAGAATTATCAAAACAAAATATTTATACTCAAGTATATTCCATAAGCTTTCAAAATTTTGTTAAAAACACCAAAATTTCAACTTATTATATATAGAATTTAACAGCTTGTTAAAATCTATTATTGAGTTAATATGATACAGGTATAAAAATTCAGTTTCTTTTGAAACAGTAAAAAATTATTTAAAGGTTTTTAATTTGTCATTATACCAAGCAATTTTGTGACTTAAAAATAAAATATGATAAAACAACCTCTATGTTAAATAAAAGTAGGTAAGTGAATTATTAAGTTCAGAATTAACGCTAGAACACCGGGGTGTATAATGTGCTGCTGCCAGTGGACATAATAATAATGACATAAAGATGGTTAAAATCTTTTGGAATTAATGATTACTTGCCTAAACCGTCAAAGCTTGTTTTTAAAGAATTCTGAATTCATAGAAGTTATGTTATGATCCTTTTCAAAAACATTAAAAACTTCAATTAAAAAAAACTTTGTGTTATTACTTTGAAAATGGGTAGAATCATATTATTATTAAGTTTTTAAAAGTTGAACAAACTGATGAATAATTGGTGAGAGTCAGTATGAAGAAACTGAGGATATGGTAACAATTATAGTGGAATTACACCAATAGAAGAACTATACCAAGAAAAAACTGCAACTGAGCTAAATCGTTCTTTTCATGAAACTGGATTTATTCAATGATATTACATGCATGTCGCTTGCTTACCAAATCTTTTTATGGTAAAGAAAATTCAGAGTCAATAAAAACGTAAAATCAAAAATATAATTTATATATATATAACATTTATATATCTACCGTTCACTTTGAACAGCCCTGGAAAGTGGGGAGAAACGTCGGACATTAAAATAGTTTTAAACTATTTGTTCTTCTTTTTTTGACCGCAACCCTGACCATCTACTTATATTCAAAAATATAATTGTTCTTGAAGTTGATTTTCAAGAAGAAAAACTGATAAGGAGAAACGTTTGATGTTAAAAGTGAGAAAATTGATTTGGACATAATTTAAAATGGAATGATAAGTGCTTTAAAAAAAAAAAAAAAAGATTCAAATGTTGATATTGGTCTGAAACCATCTTTCTGTTATGATTATTGTTATTTACCATGGGCTGAGTATTTTGTCAGTTTCATGTTTGTTTTATCAAGACTATTTGTAGAAACTAATGTAGTGACATACCAGGTTACTAAATTTTTGTTGCTAGTTAGTGATGGCTAAACAATTAATTACTTTTATTTAATGCGTTAAAAGTCTCTTTACATTAAAAATTAGAAATTCTTGTAACTCTCAAATTTTACTTCTTTGTCTTTAACTTTTTTATTTGTCTGTTACTTTTTACTACTGAGCACAATCAACAATCAAAACCATGGGTAATGAATGTTATATTTCTTTTATGATCTTCATGAAAACTAGCTCTTTTATCAATTAATATTCAATAATATAGATTAAAAGTTATATTACAGTTACTGCCTGATTTAAATATGGCCTCTAGTGCTTTAAAGGTAAAAGATTACCTAGCTACCTCTGATTTAGTTCAATGATTCTTCATTTATTATGATTTAGGGGGATCTGGTTTGATACACCCATTATTACTATTCAGTATTAAACATTTAACTGTGAGTCACTTTAAGTAACATCTCAATACATGTAATTGATATTTAATTAATACTGTAAAAATATTACATAATTAGAAATATGACAATAAATGGATAAATTCAATTTTTCTACATTATGTTCATTGTGTAATACAATATTTGTTGTCACTAGGAGTTATAAATTATTGGGAAGGCATGAGTATTAAGAAGGAAAAGGATGCTGTTAATGAAAAAGAGGATACTACTACAAACCAAGAAGAATCCAAAGCAGTATCCTACTTCAAATCATTTATGTCTTCAAATACATCAGCTTCCAAGAAAGAAAAACAAGGTATTTTCATTTAATTCCAAATGGTTTTTCAGTTTCAGATTTTTAATATACTATTATCATTATTTTTATATTAAAGTTGAGAAATGTCTATTATGTTTCTTATAACTTGGCCTAGTCTATTATTTGTGTTCTGTATTATTCATTATTGAACCTTTATTTTTATGTTTTCTAACATTAATTGATGATTCTATAATTTTTAAAACATCCACAAAGTTACATTAATTAGTAGTACTTAATGTTTTCCTTACAATATTTAACATCTCTGTGCCTGATCACACTTTCTCCCTGTTGAGTACAACTCTTTTACTCTTCATACAGGATGTTCAAGATTTATTTGACATCCACCCTCCCTTTTTCTAGAGTTTCGAGAATTTCAAAATGAAACTTGGTAGGCCTCAGTGCTGGTGAATGAAATTGAATCGTTATCCCTTGCAGTTGTTCTCCAGAGCATTAAACTCTGGAATTTTCAATGGATAGGGATATGTTTAATAAACGATTCTCAAATATAATCTAAGTCTAAATTTCTCTATGAACGACCCGTTTACACTATGTATGATAATTGACTTTAAAATCTTTATTTTCAGTTTTCTCACTAGGCTTCTTGCTCTGGGTCAGATCTGAACTGTACTGATCATTGATTTACCCAATTTCACTTTAGGACTTTTTAGTAAAGGAAACTTGGGCTGGTTAGCAGTTGAATTGGTTGGTATATCTCAGGGGTGGCCAACAAGTAGATCGTGAAGCCACTTTTGGTCGATCATTCACAATGTCTGGGGTGGAATTCCGCGTAACATGAACTTTGAAGCGATTGTAGGAACTGATACCTGACATTGTGATCTCTGCCCACCCAGCGCAATATATTTTGACTTATGTGTTACACTTGTCACCGGACGCAACAATTACTACTTGACTCATCGAAGAACATAGTCAGTTACCTATATTTGGTATATATTATACATTATATATTTGGTAGTGTCATACGGTACCTTCTACTCTTTCGAATTAACAATATTATTTATCCTTGGTGACCATGTTGAGTTACAATTTTTTTCTGTTTAAAATGTCTCACATTTTAGGATGAGAGAAAAATAAGGGACAATATTACAAATATATTATGAATAACAATGATTCTATTTTAATTAATAAGTCATTATTGTAAACCGTAATAAGTATATTGTAACTTTAACATACTTCTTATAAATTTGCTATATTAGATTTTTATATACTTGTATTGCTGTCTCCAATCTTAATATGCAGTCTTGTTATTATTCCTCTGAATGTAACGGAGATAATTGCCTCAGTTCATGAGTTTTGAAGTTCCCCCAAACTGTACTTCTAATTGCAGCTCCATGAAGTCCAACCTGAATTATTACTACATACTGATGTCAGATGGCTAGACGTAGGTAAATTTCTGCAGTGATTTCATGGTTTATTGGCTGAAATTATAGATTTTATTCACAAACAAGATGGAAACAGTGAAAATTTAAATGATGAAATTTGGATTAGTGACTTAGCTTTTCTTAATAATTTTACTTAAATATTGTCATTTAAATTTAGAATTACAAGATAAAAATAAAACAGTAATTGATATAAGCTACAGCTGCTTAGACACATATAAAATAAAATCTATTTTGCTAATAGAACATCTGCTACAAAATATTCTAAATCATTTTCTAAATATGGCGGATAATCTACAAAAACATTAAAATATTAATTATAAGATCGACAAATACGTCGTGGAAGTCCAAAAAGTAATTGAAGACTTTAAAGTAAGTTCCAAGATTTTAACAAAATTAAAGAAATTGTGGAATTTATATATTTTCCTTTATAAAAGATTTAAGTGTGAAACGCATTAGCCAAAAAATTTCAGATATATTTCATATGGATCAAAAGGCATTAGAAAATGAAATTATAACTTTACAAACTGATAATCTTATAATTATTATTGTTTTTAGGAAGGTATTTAGGTATGTAGATAAGCCGTATATCTATATTTCAGTACAAGATGTACTCATCGAGCTATTGATAGATTAGCAAAAACTAAGTCATATTATTCTTTCATGATAAATTTTCCTTGCCCAAAAAAAACAAATGCGAAAGTGAAATATTGAAATCAAATTATTAGCCTTAACAACTTATACATTAATAAATTATAATTATACATTACATAAATTAAATTGGATTTTAAATTAGTAAAAATCTATCTTCAACAAGTGTTGGAAAATCAATTTTCTTAGGTACCGCATGTACGGAATGCTTCTATCAAAAGCTGGGTCTGGAAATTTCTTTTTTTCATGAGCTTATATCTTGAAAACTGAATAAGTGGTTTAAAAAATTAAAAAAAAGTTTTGAACATATATTTTACTTATCTACTACACCTCACTGGCACCTTATAATGAAACACATTGTATGCATTTCACACCTCTTCCCACCCCTTAGGCTATGCCTATGACAAGTCAAGTCGATTGCAACACACTTTTAAGATTAAAAGTAGATCTTATACACTGAAAAGTTGGCCACCCTTGGTATATCTCTTTTATTTATTTATTCAGGAATTTAGAGGCATGAAATTTGAGTTTAGTGTTGCTCAGCTGGATTGGAAATAACCACGGAGACAGTATAAAAATGACAAATGAGGTACTTCTTCAGAAGCCTTGGTATTTTGGGTGTTTACTGTTTTGAATTATATAAATGGAATATGCTAGATACTTTTCTAGTGAATAAAATTGCTGGTATTCTTATAATGGATTATAAGTTTTCTTGGGATTACATTTTTTCCCCCTGGCTATTTCTATGGTGTAGCCCAGGTGCTGCCCAACTTTCTTGATCATTGATCCCAGAAGCTTTTACCAATTCTCCTATCGACTCATCAATAAAAAATAGTTTAAAAAACTTTTAAGTTCCTTAAATGTGTTATTTAATTTTGACAAAATCATATTTTACATAAATCATGAAGGTGTGCTTGTTGATGCTATTCATGATTAGCAATGTATAGTTCGAATTTTGTTAGTTTTGATCTCAAATTGTGTCAGAACTTCATTTTCAATCTACTTCTCTGCTTTGTTTAAATAAATTAACATGAATGAAGTCGTACTCAGCCACATATGATTTTGGAAATGCAATTAAAAAGGGGAAATACCACATTATGGAGTTTTGGATTATTTTATTTAATATTTATATTCATCCAAAATTTGAGTAAATTTCAGTTTAATTATTCAGAAGTATTTTAGTTCTATGTGTTATTGACTTACTATATTGAAATTTCAAATGAAAATTGAATACTCTGTATTGCTGTCAATAAATTTGCAATTGAATAGCATTGTGAATATTCATTGATTTCTAATTAAGCGCCTAGATCTGATAGACCTGTTCTGGTTGGTATTTAGTTTGATAGTAAAATAAAATTCTTTGCTTCCTCTGTTTTCTAAGATTATTTTAACTGAAGAAGGAGATGTGGTTTAGTTTTTTAATTTACTTTGCCATTGACTTTGAAACCGATCACACAATCCTTCACATCAGAGTTTAGTGCTTCATCAGTTTTAAGAATTATTTTTGTGAATTATTAAAAATTGTATTTTTGTTATCCAAAATGGATAGAAGTAATAGTAGTGACTCGTCAATCATAAATGCCAGTAATAGTGATATTACAATCTCAACCGGTGACAGTTGAACTTGATCAGAGAATGCAAGAGAGAACAACACAATTGACAATTATTTTGATTATAATTTTACAAGAATAGATGAAAATATTATGCTTCCTTCTCCACCAAGAATGCATTTCACCAGTTCTTTGTCCGTTCACATAACAAACGACATTATATTATGACATTTTTTATTACATGCCGAAGTATTTCTGAACATGAAAAAACTAGATGTTTTTGGACCTGAATTCGTAATTTTTACCACACTGGGAAGGTTTAATGAAAACCAAACTAATAGGAAAGTTTTTTAGACAAAAAACCAATACTTTGCCAATACAATACTTTATCTTTTTGTTTTAACAACTGCTTATAACCTTTTTTATTTTTCCACATAACAAGTTCGGACGGCCACAGGCACCTAATTATATTATATTGATTCCCTGGTGATTCAGGTGTTAATTTCAAATGACACCACTTTAATGGTCCGTAGTATAGCCAATTGATATGTTTTCTCAACTGCCATGCAAAATGTGTTAAGGTAATGGTACCTAGTTATATTTTAACTCGTTCACTACCTCATGAGAAAATTGAGGAAACTAAAAAAAATATGCCTTGAAATCTCTCTAAGGCTAATCAAAGGTTTTAAGACTAAAAAATACTAGTTTTGCAATTTTTTTGTTTGGAAAATGGGTTTTTATCTTAGTGGTTGGGGTAAGGCATGTCAATGTGTCACTGCCCTTAGGGGAAAGGTGCCCTCAGGTGTTCTAGTGGTACTAGGAAGCAATACGATTCCCGCAGTTTCTTTACCCTACAGACAATTCGAAGTTGGAAAATACTAGTCAACTTACTAATTAACTAGTATTTACCAATACAAATACCAGCACTTGTAGTATCAGCAGTTTTTATGTTATCACTCTGCAATAGTTTTAACAAAAGTGGGAAGTAATCATCATTTGTGGAATTATTTATAATTGATCATTTTTTATTTTATTTTTTTTTTTAATTTCACATTTTATTCTTAAATAATTTAAGTGAAGACATTCATTTGGAATTTCAGTTGTTTTCAGGTGTAGAAATAAACAAAAAATGAATTTTGAAATAGTATTAAATCAACGCATGCATAATGACTTGGGATTGTGTGTTTATAATGAAAGGAGATGTTAAAAAATATTCATTTTCATGAAAGTTAAATGTCTTTACTCTAATTTTGGAAAGACAATTTTTTCTTTTTGCAGTTATATATTTTGAATTAATCTTATGTAATTTGCATTAACAATTATGTAATATGAATTGTAATATTTTTCTATTACTTATTTAGTATTTGTGATAATGTTATCAAACTTTACAGATCACTTATTTAGAATTCATAAACCAATTTTATAATCTTTAACAAATTAACAGTTTTACTTGGCTGAGATCCAGAAACAATTTCATTACTTAATTTCAATGGTTGACTTTTTTAAAACCAATCAATCTTATATTAATATAATAATGAAAATATTGATGATTTTGTGAATCATTTGTTAGAGATGTTTAACTACTATTTAGTATTTCTTAAAAACATAAATTTTCTTACCTCTTGTTTCTAATTTTTAATGTAATAATTTATCACATTTGCATTTATAAAAAAGCTAATACACAATTATAAAAAAAAAAAAACTAATTTACTTGATTGTTTCATAAAAGCAAATACTAGTTTATGTGTATGAAAACATTCATACTTCTTGGTTTATTGATTGGTTTAGAAAGTAGGGAGCATGCTCCCATCCCCACCCTTTATTCCAGCTGTCTCACCCCTTGGATCAATTGGGTGGTCCAACTCACCCCTGGCTCTTAGTTATGGAAGATATTACAGAAAGATTTGAAGTTTTTTCATGTAGCTCTTTTCATTATCTTGTTATATTTAAGAAATGTCCTATGCGTTAATTGATTTTATGTCAATAATCATTGCCAGCTGATGTGATTGCTGTAAGATCTCATGCAAACCCTACGTAAAAAAACTAGTCCTTGTAAATGTAAGAAATTTATTTTCACTGTTTTATTTTTTCAAATGGCATTCCTTGAATACATTAGCTTTCTACACCTTTTTTTAAATGTGGAAGTTTTAGTAAATTTGTATGCATTTTATTTCTTGATTAGTTTATTTTTGCTCATAAATTTATCTTTCTATTATTTATAAAGTAATTTTAAGTTTTTTTTTTTAATCTTGGTTTATTCACATTTATTTTAAGATTTTCACACCAGTAATTTATCTTAATGGTATGTTTGATTTATTGTTACTAAATTACAGCCTTTGTTTTTAATAAACATTTAATGTATAAAAAATTAGAGTAGGTGACATTATGTAAGTATATTTTCTTATTTTTTTAAATTAAATCAATTGCTAAAAACTGATTATAAATTGTGAGAATATTTAGTTAATTCATATTTGTTATTAGTAATTTATCAAGCCTACTTTTTCTTTCCTATTGACTGGCCATCAAAAAAAGTCTGGTGTATAGTTTTTTTTTTTTTTTCAATCTTATTTTAATTTTGTAGTTGTAAATGAGTAAACTTTATTTTTTAGTTCTTTATGTAAAGCATTGATATATTATTTCCTAAATGCCTGTAAGGTGTTTGGTTTTAAATTAATTTTGTTACAATTAATTTTTGTTGTTTTATTATACTTGTTCATGTTGATAAAACTTACATTTAGTGTGTTATTATTTTTTTAAATATGGATATCAGAATAATTTTTTACTTTGTATATTGTAGATAAAAATGAACCAGCAAGATTCTTGGGAGATGGGGTGAGTTTTAAAGCAAAACTGATTGGTATATTGGAAGTTAGTGAAGCAAGAGGAGACAGAATGTGTCAAGAAGCGCTGGCTGATTTAAAAATGGCAATAAGAGCTGCTGGTGAACACAAACAAAGGATCAACATAAATATAGCCATTGATGGACTGCGGTTAAGAGATGAAAAAACTGGAGTAAGCTGTTTTGATTAAAATTTATCATAAGTAAAAATGAATTATATTTAGTAAATGTGTTAATTTTTATTTCAAACTTCGTGTCTACACTTTCTCAAAAGTATTTGTACTCCACTTATGATGTTTAACCTGGTATTATATTCTAGGATATATTTTTTGGTTTCAGTTTGGATGAATAAAAAATCTATTTCATTTTTTATTTTACTTTTTTTTCTCACTGTTGTTCATGCCCTCCTTGTGGATCATCAGGGCTAAAAATCAATGAGTATTGAGGAAGCAACTCTGTAGTAAGACCAGATGATACAGCATCATTTAGTAGTTGGCTATTTGTTGAAAATTCTGAATGTATTTTTTATTTTTGGTTGCTTTACCACATTTTTTAAATACAGAACTGGTTCCTCGATATTGATTTTCATTTGAAATAACTTTCAGTGGGAGACAAAATGTTTGCAAGAAACAAATAAAATCACATGATGAATGAAATAAATGATTTATCACCCTGACTCACTACAAATATATCCTAGACTTGTTATGTTTTAATTATAAAAACATTTAAGAAGAAGTCAACACTCCTAAAATCCATTTAAATAAAATTTTATAACATTTTGTTTTTGTTTAAATTGATTATTGGGTACTGTTTTTAGTATCATTGAAGCTGAGTATACGAACCTGTTTTTTACATGGACTTCAAATTCTTCTTAGCTTGACTAGTTTTGAACTATTTGGCTCTTTCATGCAGATATGGATTTTCTATTTCCTTGATTTATTTTAAAAAGAGTTATTTATCCGTATTTTTTCCTGTTCTGGTAGCTATCTTATTTCCTGTCTCTAAAAATAGTACATTGGAAAACAATGTCTGTTTCAGATTTATTTTAGGTTAATAAAGTTGATTTTAACTAGAAAACTAGCATGATATTAATGTATTATTCAGGTTATAACTGTTCTTCTACCTCAAGCATGTATTTCTTATGCTTTACAGTTCTCATAAATTTGATTCTTAATGGTCTTTTGGAGGATAATATTTTCAAGCATAAATTGCTTTTGTAAACCAATGTCAGCAGATTGTAATAGTGTTAAATTATTAATGATATTCACAATTTACAGGATTGTTTGTATCATCATCCAGTTCACAAGATTTCATTCATCGCTCAAGACATGTCTGATTCACGTGCCTTTGGCTATATTTTTGGGTCACCAGATACAGGCCATAGATTTTTCGGTATTAAAACTGACAAAGCAGCAAGTCAGGTATTTTAAATGTTTTTCTTTTAAATAGCAGTTTTTGTTGTCACTTTCTGGCATTTTAACAGTAATTTATCTAATGTATTGAAATTATGGAAAGAGCAAAATACCTGCTTACATTAATAATCCTTTATTGTCTATGCATGAATATCTAGTGTTTTATTTGTGCTCAGCCTAGGCCAGTTCTCTTTTAAGAGGGTTTACATTAAATACTCTCATTGTAAATTTTATTACCTTTGCATATATTTTCTCAAATTAAACGCCATTATTGTTTTGTAATTTAAATTATTTTCCTATAATATATGAAGTGAATGGTAGTCTTGAAGAATATTCTATCTTTTAATAGTTTTTCTTTTATTTAATTTAAAATGCTGTTAACATTCTCCCTATCGCTTCATAAGTGTTTCTTTGTTATTATTCTTTGGTTTAAATGCCATAATTGATTAATACATTTTTAAAAGTTATAATTGTAATTCATTTTATTAAAATTTATTGGGACTATGAATTTTCTGATGGCATTCCTTTTTCTTAACTATTGCAGGATTTTTGATATAAGAAACTCTAGTATTTTTAGTTTTAAATGCTATTTCTCTTTAAATTTTAAATTAAATACACTGCTAGTGATACATTTACTTTAATATAGATTTTAATTTTTTTATTTATTGAAAGTTACATTTGTATTAACTTATAAATACAATGAGTAAATGTGATATGAATTATAATATAATGGTATATGGTTACCCACTTGGGGTGAACTACCCATTGGTCGAACTCTAATAATATTTCTACAATGGAAGGCCTTCTTGTTTTCAAACACCTCGGAGGACTATCAGGAATTGGAGAGGAAAAAAGGTTTGAAACTAGCGGGTTCGGATTGTTAGGGAGTTATTTTTATATTATGAGTTAGGGACTTGCTATAGTCATGTAAATGAGCTATTTGTAATTAATCAGAAGCTTAGAATGTTAGTTTAACACTCGGAATCGTCGGATTCCAACGATTGTTAACATAGCCATAATCAACGAGCAGTTTCCTGTTTTTTCAATCTTATGTGAGGATTCCAAGTTACGTCATTTGTTCAGGTGTAGTCCTAGATAGCAGATCTGTTCAACAGGGATGTGTAGTACTGGATACTGTAGGTTAGGAAGTCATACGTTTACGAGTAATTAAGTGTAAAGGTACTTTGATTGGATTTATTTTAATCTTCCATTTTTTTCACCATTCTTCAAGGTTTGTTATATAGGATTGGAGAGTTCGGGATACTGTTATTCTTAATTCACTGATAACACACATGTGTCAATGGCATATGCGGTAAGAAGAGCATTGGGATGTCAGCTGTATAAACTATATAAAGAGATGGGGCTAAGTATACTATTCTGAGGTACACCAGTTGATTGAGAAAAGAGGGATGAATAGGCACTATTGCCATTTACTTTGAATGTCTGTCAGTGAGATAAAAACAGATAATGTGGAAGTTTTTTGGAGGATAGGAGTTTACAGACTTTGTACAGTGGTCCCAAATACCAAACTCCTTCATTCTGCCTGTCCTACATAAAATGAATTGATTGGGTGAATTTCTTGTAAAAATTAAATGAATGGTTAGAGTTAAAATATAGTAGTGATAGGTATAGTTCTAGAATAGCTGTTTGCTTGCATTTTGTTGAAATCTCATGTTGGAATATTTAAAATTCAGCTACAATGAACTTATTATCAGCATTTATTGATTTAGTTTAAAATAATGTATTATTATGTTTTAATTGATTTTTAAAATTTATAATTATATTTTAAGGTTGTCATAACCATGAGGGATCTCTTTCAAGTAGTTTTTGAGCTAAAGAAAAAAGAAATTGAAATGGCAAAGCAGCACATTGAACAGCATCAAATGAAGTTTTCTGCATCTTTATTTCCTGATACTACAGTCAAGGTAATATATTTTCTCCCTTGTTATCATCCAGTTTCTGATTTTTGTTATTATGATATTTTATATTTGCAATCTAAACTCAATAATTTGAAGTTAAAGAGAGGTCAATTTTACTTGTAGTTAATAAATTTTCAAGTTATTGAATTTTCGAGTTATCAAGTTTTTTATGAGGTAAAATTTTCTATGAGATAAACAATGATTGTCTAATTTTGTATTGTTAGGAGAGGGGATAGGGGATATGTGCAGTAATTTACCAATATAAAAGAAAATATCCGCTATGAGACTCATAAAACATTGAAGTTATAGGGCCTCCTGACCCTTTCAATTAGAGTTATAGAGTCTAAGGTTTCATCCTATCTTAATTTTCATTCTGTGTTAAACAATATTTTGTTGGAGATAAGGAGTGAAGTTGTATCTATAAATGCATCAGTAAACAGAGCTGATTTCAAAATATTGAGTTTTTGAATTACCTGTTATAGAACAAAATCATGAGTCCATATAATCCAATTTCTCTATAACAATCTGTCTTCAGAATTTAAATTTCTTTGACCAGGCAAAAAGATAAAAATGGCTGTCATAACATGAAGCTTCAATTATGATGACAGGGTCTTATGGGAAATTAAATTATTAATCAATTTTGTCCTCTAGGGTTTATCTATTTTCCACTCTATTTGCCTGGAAATCATAGAAACCAGTAAAAAATTATGAGCAGTTTTTGGCAATTTATGTCTTCAGAATGTGTCAGATCATTGGTTGGTAATTTACAATGCAACTACTGTACAATGCAAAAATAATGAAAATTTTCTGCTTAAAACTTTAACATAATATTTTTATTGAAAATGAAATATGTCTGCTCTCTTTTGAATAGATTGTTTTTGACCAAAGTTACATCATTATTATATTGAAAGATTGATAAACTTATTTGGCTTTTTTATTATTGCTAATACAATTGGAGCCTTTTAGGTTGTATCAATTTGTGTCAACAGCTTATTTAGTTTTTCTGAAGGAATTTCTAAACTTGAACTAGCAAACCATCTTTAACACATTCAGCTTGGAAGCAAAAACTTCTAAGAAAGTGGAATTAGATATTATAGGTACATATATGCCGAGGATGTCACAGAAACTTGTTTACTAAAATCGACTTTCCTAGTGTTGTCAGTTTTATATTTCTTTATTACCAGATTGGCCTGGTGGGCCTTACATGGCTATTATAGCAATTAGGTTTGCTATTAACAATCAGTTTGTGATTGTCCAAAACAGACATGAATTCAATAAGTGGTTCCCTGAAAACAATTACATCCAATTTGAGGGAACACTCCATACTCCATGTATTTACTATAAAAATATTTCAAAGAATATCTTTCGATACTTTTTATATTATTTCTACAGTTGCTTTCATCCCTTGTGAAGTGTGATGTCTGTAAGTATTTTAACAAGTGATGCAATAAAACTATAACAAAAAAAAAGAAAAAGAAATTCAAGTGCATTTAAATTGTCATTTTATGATTTATTGGAGGTATAATTTATAAAAAAAAAAGAAAAAAATTTAAGTCCCCATTATACCAAAAACTGGATAAATAAATTAAATGGCACAAAATATGTCTTTATGTTTTTGTAAACATTTAAGTCGTCCAGGACTTGATTCAAGTTGAATTAGACTTGAGTCACTTTTCAATGAATGGAAACTGATATAGGTATGGGGACCATTTGTAGTTTCTTTGCTATTATTGGCTCATAACATTTTAATCTTCTTTCTCCAATTTAGTAGGAAGTTTGTTTAACTTTTGAGTATTTATCTATGTTAACAATGGAGTGTATAAATCAAATATTATAATAAATAATTTAAGAATAAGTTGTAACTGATTGCGTTCAGTGTGCATGTGTGTGTTTGGATCACCTGCCATAAAAAAACTGCGTTGTCTAATGTGTTCATTTATTGTTTTCTTCACACCTAACATTTTTTCAGGTTATGGGCCCTTTTATATCTTAAAATTAATGCCTTAGTATATCTTAAAATTATATCTAAATATTTTATTTATTTTTCAAATTACAGTGTATTGTTCTCACTATATAATTTATTTTTATTACATGTAAAAGTAACCTTTAGGATTTAAATTGAGAGGGAGTGTCAAATATTGTAATATGTAATTTAAATATAAGTGGTAACTAATCATGTTCAGTGCATTTGTGTGTGCTTTAGTCATCAGCCTTTGTTTATTTTGTATATGGCATCCATAATTAAAATCAATATTGTCTGTGCTCTATTTATAATTTTATTCATACTTAATTGTTTTTGCAGTTGCAAGTTTATTCTTGCTAACTTAACTAAAAGTAACTTTTTAATTATTATTTCCCTCTTAACAACTTTGCCAACAAAACCTATTGCTCAATAATACCCTCAGGTAATTGGTTTTAATTTATCACTCAATACATTGCTAAAGTTTGAAACTCCCAAATTAATTTTTCTCGAAACATCTTATTGTTAACTGCTAAAATTTTTTTACTGAAGTGATGATTATTTGATGATATAGAAATGCACATTTTGTTTTCCAGACATCATCTGATACATTGAAAATTAGGCCAACTGAGGACCAAACGAAAGGAAATACTTCAACCAATGATAGAAGAGATAATCAAGAACATATTATGGATCTGCTTGATTTGGAGCTTGAGCTTAATAATATTCAGCAAGGAATAAATCAAATGGATAGAATAACTCCTTCAGATCCATTTGGTCCATCAATGACTCCTAAAACAACTGCTCTTGATCCTTTTGGTGATTCTTTTAATCCAATGCAAAACAGAACTAAAATCCCACCTCCCCCTGAAAGTGGAAAGAAGAATAAACCTACAGAAAGGCATTGGTTTGATCAAGAAACAGAAGCATTGTTTGAAGAAACTGAGCTTCCTAGTACCACTATTTCATCACATCAAGCAAACAACATTCAGGCAACATTTCCTATATCTTCTGTGTCAGTGTCACCTCTTCCTCCCAACAATGAACAGGCATGTCTTCTATTATTATTTTTTTTCTAACGTATATTTTTAACACAGCTTAATTTTCCTCCTTTTCTCACTAATGGTTTTATGTAAATTATTTCTTATCCTTATACAATCTTTTTAGTAATTTGTTGCTGAAAGGTTATTAAATATTATTAATTCTATTCAACTGGTTTAAAAGGATCAATTAATTTACTTTGACAGTTTATTTATTTTTTTGATATTTAATAATTGTTATCAAGATGTTTTTCATTTCCCTTATTTTATTTATTTATGTTTATATATATATTTTTTTTTAGAGCACTGATGACTCTCTGATAAGAAAAATAGAATCTTCTCTTCATCGGGAACAGTTTGATGTCTTTACTGATTTAGATCCACTTGGGACAGGCCGTAGTAAACCTTATATTGATAAGAAGGATTTCTTTCAAGATTTGAAAAATCCTCCCAAAAAAGTGCTTAAAGATCTAGTCTCTGAGTTACCCATTGATTGCAAACATTTGCCTGGTGATTGTGATTGTGATACTGCTGTCTCTCAACAAAATCCTAAACTTGATTCCTCTAAAAGTGTAAAACAAACTTCTGCTCCTGTTTTGTACTCTGATCCCTTTCAGAGTGATCCATTTGATAAAGATCCTTTTTCAGATGTTGATTTCTCATGTACTCTATTTACTCCAAGTGCAAATTCTGATCCTTTTGAGAAATTTGCTGATTTTTCTTCATTTGATGTAAAAAAAGAAGATTCAGCTTTACCAGAAAAAAATAAAACTCTTGAGGATGAATCAAAAGCTCCACCACTAAGAGTTTCCTTACCACCTGAAAAAATTAGTTCAATTGACAATGTTCCTATGAGCCCCCACCAGTCACGTAGAACTAATAGGCTACAAAAAAATAATACTATAAGTTGTATAATTAAACCTCCCAGTCCTGTATTAAAACGCAATAAATTGGTTAGCCAGCCCTCATTAGATCATTTGGAAAGAAATTCCCCTATAATGGAAGGTGTCACAATCAGGAGTAAAACTTCCAACTTTTACCCATCCATTCCTACAAGTACTTTTAATGATACTATTGCTCCTGAGCCTCCTCCAAGATCTGCTCTTAATTCTTTAGCTATGAAACCACCTCCTCTTCCTCCTAAAAGATTGGCAATATCTGCTAGTTCGAAACCCCCTCCAAAGCCACCACAGTCAGATTATGATTATATTGAAAATTATCATACTACAACTTACACTGATGTGAATAGTCCTCCTCTTCCAGCACCAGCAAGAAAATTAAAACCAAATCAACAAAAACCCTCTATTGAGCCAGAGTATTACTTACAACCTTTTCCTTTACTACCACCTCCCAAAAAGAAAAATTTAAGTCCTAAAGATGCATCTTCTGAGTCAAATGCTTCTCCTAAACATAATCTTCTTGTCAAAAGCTCATTAGACATTACACTTAGTCAGCTCACAAAAACAGGATTTAGTGATTTAGCTGCAACATTGAATATGTCACCAACTTCATTATCTAAAATGACTTTACATGATCTAACCAAGTGTTTGGCAAATTTATCGAGTGATAGCCAAAGTAAAGAAACAGCTGGTAGTAATTCCCCTAATAAAAACTCTAAAGCAAGCATTTTAAACAGTGAATGTTATTCAGCCCTTAGAGAATCAATTGAAGAAGATAATGTCTCATTTACTGCTGAATTTGAAACACATTTTAATCCTGGTAGTAGCTTTGAAGGAAAACAAGAGGAATCTTTATTTGATAAATATGCTGTCTTTAGGGAATTATTGGAAGAAGAAAAAAAATTAGCCATTTCATTTAATGAAAATAATTCTGAAGAAGTGCAATTACAAACTTCTAATTATGCTGAAACTTCTGAAAATATAAAAGTAGATGATATTGCAGAAACTAACTTAAAATCTGAAGAAAATCCAGTTGAAGATAGGTATGCAGCACTACGTGAAATTTGCCTAGATAATGTGGTTGAAGAAAAATATGATGCTGATCTCAGTGATAAAGAAGATAGTGTCATTGAACCTTCAAGATTAGAAGAAGATACAGATCTGTTACCTCAGTCCCGTCCCCATAGTGAAAGTACAGAATCACCAACTATTACTATGAAGGAACACCAGTCAATTATTGAGGCTACTATCATGGAAGAAGACACTAGTGCATTAGAAGGCGATGAAGAAGAGGTTTTAGAGGAGTCAGTTGATGAAACACTCAAAGAATCAGCTGACCAAACTTATGAGAGCATAGATCATAATATAAAAACTACTGGGGAGAGTAATGGTAATGAAATATTTTCACCTGTAGTAGCAGCTATGAATGAAAGTAAACATTCAGTTGAAATTCCTAAGAATGATACTTCATCATGGGCCAAATTTGATGTAGATTTAGGAACTGTCGGAGAAAGCAGATCTAGTATTCATAGTGAAGGTCGAGCTTCTCCTTGGTCTACTGAAAGTAAAGATAATGATTTATCTCCTGCATGTAGAGATAAAAGAAAACACAGAAAAATGAAAAGACATAAACAAAATATTTGGCATGAAGATGAGGAGTCTGAAGAAGGATGGGACCCAAGGCCCGAACATAGTTCATGGAGCCCCTCCTGGAGAGAAAATGGTTGGAGTGATGGGGATTCAATGTATGATGATACTCCTCCATATGTTGAGCGTGAATATCACAGCCCCCGAAGAGGTAGGAGAAGAAGAGTTTCCCCATGGAATTCACGAGATCAATCCCCATGGGAAGAAGATGATAGAGATATTTGTGATGAACAATGGGAAAATTCACGATGGCAAGATGAACCACGCCAAAGACCAAAGCATAGAGGTCCTTCTTGGGAAGATGAAAGAAGGAGGCACTATGAAGAATCTAGGAAACCCCGTAAACAAATGATTTGGTTAAATGAAGTAGACAGAAAAAGTAGTAGAGAATCCTTGACTTGGGAAGATGAAGAGAGGTACTCTAAAAGAAATTATGGAGATAGGCGGCGTAGAAAATATGATGATGATTTCCATAACAGAAATAGATGGAGAGAGAGGGAATGGTCTGAAGGAGGAATGAAAGTAAGCAACAGATATTATAAAGAGAGAAGTCATGATCCTCATTGGGATTTAGAGTATAGTGATCATGCAGATGATGAAATCAGCAGGTGGCCACAAAGACCGCGAAGTTGCGAACGAGGTAGAAGGCAGTTTTCATTACATCATCCAGCAGAAACTGATTTTAATGAAAGGTCATCAGAAAGAAGATACATGCGTAACAGAGATGTTCATTGTGGGGATACTGATTACAGGCGTAAAGCACACTCACACCAAACTCAAAAACAAAGACGTAAGCATAGCCAAAACTCTCCTTTTGAAGATGACTTTTCTTCCCAGTTTGGCTTTTCTAAAGAAATGTCTAGTCCAGGAGGCTCTGATGCATTTGAATTGGACATCAAACAAAACGCTGTTCCTTTTGAAGGCAATGTAAAACAATTTATTGATCAATCAAAACAGACTGAATTTTCTCAGTTCAATACTCCAACAACCCACAGTTCAGAATATAACAAAGAAACTGCAAAAGTATGCCGTTCCTACCAACAGTCTCCATTTGAAGATGACTTTACTCCTCCAGAGGCTAGAAGATGTAGTGGTCGAAGTGCCTCTAGTGAATTAAGTGATCAAAGAGGTAGTGATGATGTTTTCTTCCCTAATTCAAATGAAAATATAAAACAATCAAGAAGTGATACTATCCGTCGCCCCATAAGTGCGACTCAACCTGAAATAAATGTGAGAATAATGGCTAGCAAACCTATATCCACTGGGGACCAGTCGAATTCTTGTGACGTGGCTAGAGAATTTATTCAGACCGATTGTGATCAAATTGATATTAATAATGTTCAACATATCAATGAACGAAAACAAGTAGGCAATGAGTTTAAACTTCAAGGATCTATTAAACGATCTGATTCCTGTAGTAGTCTGAGGAAATCCGAATCTGTTAATATTTTTGCACGTAATAATGATCCATTTGATGATGATTTCTTTTGTGAAGAAAGTACAAAAAATAATCGTAGCCGCGATAAATTGTCTCGAAATATTATCAGTGACACCAAATGGAATGAATCTTTTGATACTTTTAGTTTTGAAGATAAATAATATTTTAATTATCAGTTCCTGTTACCTTTTGAGATTTTGTAGGTTCTTTTAATTAGTTTGTTACAATGATACTGATGGTATATAACATCCATCTTTAACATCGATTATTATATTTTTAATCTCTTTTATAAGATTTTATAAAATGTTTATAATAATCTTAAAATAAGATATTAATATGCTTTTATGTATATGTTTGTATATACATATTTGAATGTGTAATTGTATATAACTGTAAATTTGTATGTCATCCCTTGTGTATGTTTTTTTGTATGATAATATTTATGTAAAAACAAACTGTTTTAATGTGTATAAATGATGTAATTATAAAATAATGAATTTATTTTATTAACAAATATAACTCAACATATTGTATGTTGTGAAAATTGTTATTTAGTGACTGACTAAATCAACCATAATTTTCTTATTGTTATCTTCGGCATTAAATTAATGAATGAGTTTTGAGTGTACATGATATTGTAGTATTACTCCAGTAATCAAATATAAATACAATTATTTCCTCATCGTAGATTTAATTTTTTAAGTGTCATTTAATGATAAAAGTACTGTTTTGTTTTTTTTTTCTTGTTGAATTTAAAATTTAGATTATTAATGTTTAGACATGATGTAAATGTTAAAATTAATTTAACCAGTACTGTGTTATGTTTATTTAATTTAATAATTGTTTTACATAATTTATAAATTTGTTAAAATATTACATTTTTATGTAAATTGATTCTAGTCTTAAATTATATATTTATCGAGTAATTTTGCTCTTTTATAGAAACTAAGACTCAGTTTATGAAAATCTTTTTTTTATTGTTACCTTATGCTCTTACATATTATTTTTATCATTTTCATATTATGAATTTATTTTCTTTAGTAACAACATTCTTAACTCATCTCACGAATGAACTTCTCAATTTCAATTACATTTTTGTTAAATTTTCTTTATTTTTGTCCTTTTTGCTGATTTTTGTTGCTAAATTCTCTCTTAGAATTATAGTTTTTACTATTTTTATATTTTATTTCATCTTTAAATAATTTACTTTTTTTTTTGTCTTGGTTGGAATGTTACTATGTTTTAAACCCTTACTTGCATTAAACAATACTATGCTTGAAGATTTCTATTGAAGTTAAAATACTTCAATTTTTATTTAATGTTTAGGTGAAAGTATTTTCTTTTCTTCTCAAATTATGAAAATTAATTTCAAAATAAATATTTTCAATGAATAAATTTAAACTCATATTAAGGTTCCATATTTGAACTATTCAAAATATTAATATTCATTGAAAATAACCTGATATAGTTAAGATATCATACCTTAATAATGTTTTAGTTGTGAGAGCAAAATTGAGGAAAAGAATTAATAAAATGTAAACTAAGTAAATAAGAATCAGTATATCCAAAATTTTTACTATTTTGTTTTGTTATATTTGAATTAATCAATTCTTCATTTACTTGATTTTATGTGATAGTTATCTATAAAATCACGCGATGTAGCCAATTTTGAGCATATACCAGCTATAAATAAATTAAATGTGTAAGATTTTTTCCCAATAGAGATTATTTAGTTGTATTTTAGAACATTTTATGAAACAAATTTAACAGACTATTGTGGTTTAAATTTTATTCTCATTAATGGATTGTCAACTTTAAAATTAATTTGAGATTCTTAATATTAAAAAAAAAAATGAGATAATTTTTTGACCATATCTAACATTAAAGAAACAAATTCAATGCTATTATGATAATGTTTTTGTATAAACCTCCCTCCCTCTCCCCCCCCAAAAAAAGAGACTTTTAGAAAGTTTATAGTATAGTTATTGACTAAATTAAATTAAAGTTAAATTAACTTCATTTGTTTGTTTTAAAAGATTAATAGAATTTATTCGTGTTGAAAAGAATCGTTTAATGTTTTTTTCTTGAATATTTCAGGTTTTGGTGAAAAGGATGGTCAAAAGTGGAAGTACTAAGTCTATATTTTGGACATTTTCTGTTCCAGTAAGCATTATTTGCAATGATATTAGATCGTAGGAGTAGGCTTGGATTTTTTTATCATCTTATTAGTTATTTTACCTTAACAGTTATTGGATTATTTATTAGTTCTTTGAATTTTGTTTGCATCATTTTTTTACTTATTCATTTAACTGTTATTCCTTTATTTTCTTTTTTTCTGGTAAATAACATTCACATCATCTTACATAAGTAAAATTTTTGTTTCAGGAGATAATTTTACTTTTATTAAATTTTATCATAATCTTTTTTCTGGTTAATTTATTAATGCTGTCAGATATTACTATTAAAGCCCAGATTTATATACTATTAAAAATGTCTAAATTTTCATTATTCATTTGAAATTTTTAAAATTAACTTTGTGAAGTGTAAACCAAGGGTTGCTTGGGTTTTTGAAACTAAACCTTTTAAACAGCGCTTAAAGAGTAGATCATGTACATTATTGGTAATTAAAGTATATCCATACATGTGTATAATATAGACATTTTAAAACAGGTTCTTTTATTTGTCATAAAAAAATAAATAAGATAAGATACCAATATTTCGGTTTAAACATTTATATAGCAAAATGATGGTTTAGGAATATTTATGGTTGTATACATTTTTTGCAAAATTTAGTAATATTTATGAATTTTCTTTATGCTGCATTATTTTCAATAAATTATGTTGGACATTTTGTAATTATGGACCCAATTTGGAAGGAAAACATTTATTCCTTATAAAAATTTTATATAGAAATGTATACTTCATACTAATATGTGTTACATTAGGAGAAGAATGCTTTAAGGGTTTCGGAAATATGGTGTTATATAGAATATTTGGCCTGAAAAAGGATAAGTCAACTATAGGTAGAAATAAAATGGCCATACAACTCTTAAGTCCAGAAAAAAAAAAAAAAAAAAAAAAAACCTACATCCACTAAATATAATTATAGTTCTAGCATTGTGATTGAATTGGGCATTTAAAATTGTTTTGCATCAGCTAATGGATCAGCAATGATCTAACGGAAAAGTGTCCTGGGAATCGACTGAAATATAGGTGGGAGGATTGTGTTAGATTTGATATTGAAGATACAAGGTTTGATGAGTTTCAGTGAGGGAAGGCATGTAGATAAGACTGTTGGTGTTATCGGCATTGAGCTTCTTTATGTTTGATGTACTCAATGTTTTCATACTTAATGAAAATGAATAATGTTTTTGAAGAAGATTAAATATAAATACAGAATTTGAATTTTTTTCGATGTTTATTTTGTATTTTTACTTGTTAATCTGCTTAGAAAATAAATAGTCAAATACTGAAGGCATATACATAGTTTAGTCTGTTTAGATCTATAGGATATAAATATCCAATTGATTTTTTTTTTTTGTATTCTATCCTGAAACACTCGAGTTGTGGATAGTATCATTTTAGTATGTATTATGATAATGTGATAAAAGTAATCTCTTAAGTAAGCCAAAAGCATGATTATAAGTAAATAATATCTGATATAGATGTAAAAAATGAACTAAAATAAATCCAAACTATTCAATGCTAAGTTACTTAGTCCAGAGTTTATAATGAGCTTAATTCTGTATATGTTTTGGTACATTCTATGTTGGGTTGTATATGTATCTAGCTGGAAACTACTTAATGTTAATGTATAATCTTACTGTGAGTGAAGCTCTTCCTATTAGGTAATTGAAACTTTTCTGATTTTCCAAAACTAATCTGTTAATTTTCATTAATAAATATATATTGAGATACCCCATTTAACTTTTGGTTGGTTTTATTATTTAATAATCTTAAATCAGCTAAAAACAACTTGTAAATGGAATGACTAAATCTGGGCCTTAATTACATTACTTTTTTATCTTACCTAGTATCATAATAAAAGTTGTATTCATTATAAGTTACTTTCTTTTCATAGTAACTAATTTTGATAGTCAAATATTTGAATGTTAGTTTTGTTTGTTCAATATTTCTATAAAATTTTTGCTCTGATCCATTTTGTTATCTCTTTATTGTATCTGACATTAAAATGATGATTGAAATTGATAGTCATTTATAGTAAGAACAAATTTCCTAAAAGGTTTTAGCATTTGTTAGGTACCACTGCTTTTTGGAATCAGTTTGAAAAAAATCTCATATGTTTACATTTACTTAAACTGTTAAGTCTGGTTATTTATTTATTTTTTTAATATCTCAATACTCATCTTATTTTTATTTATTACTGTTTTAGACTGACTTTATCATATATATTTTTTAATTATGCTTCCACATTTTTATATTTTTTAAACAAATAAATTAATCTGAGTGGTAACCTTTCTAGTAATCTTTAAAATTCATTCTGATCTGATAAAATAAATTAATTATATGTGCTCTTTCAGTTACAACTTTATAATTTTTATTTCAATAAATTAATGTATTTCTTAATAACAGATAAAATCTATTGCATCTGTTATTAAGAAATATTTTAATTTCAATAAATTAATGTATTAAGTTATTATTACATAGTTATGTATGTATTGAGTAACTATGGAATCTTATTAAATGGTGAAAAATAAAATAATAATATTCTTTATATAATTATTTTATAATTTAGATGACACATTCATTCTTTATAAAAATGTTATTTACTTTAACTTATGAAGCAATATTGATTAAATAAAGTATTACCTATAAAAATAACAAGTATTTCTCAATTATCTATTACATAATTATTAAATCAGAAGAAAAAAAAGCTCATTTAAGACATTGCATTCAAAATTATCAACAGCATAAATTGCACTTCATTCAAATAATTGATTCTGGTTATGTGTCCTGTCCACCTGAGCCTCCTTTCTTAGATTTGTATTTTGTGATATTCGTATACAATGTCTTAGATTTTAAAGTTTTATTTTAATTTTTCTCCCTAAAAGTTTACCATGTTTAATTTTTCAAGGTGACTTAGAAAGTAACACCAGTTTTGATCTATTGTTGAATTGTTTGAAATAGGAATTAGAATATATTACTAGTAGATTTTATTTATTAGTATATTTGATTTATATAAAGATTTATTCCATCTGAAATACATCATATATGATTGGATCTCTTGAAAGAGTATCTTCTATTCTCAATATTTTATCTCTACATGCAGGTTAAAATAAATTCCTTACATAGTATTGTTTTATTTTTTTAATTATTAAACATTCCCTTCTTCATATGTATATTGTCTCATTTGTAAATAATTTATATTTTGTTAACTTACATCTCAATTAAAATAAGTATTAGAGCTTAGTATTGTTTATACCATGTTCCTTGAAGCTAAAACTGATTGTGTACCAAGATTAGAAGTGGCAATGAAATTGACGTGATATTCATATTAATGCAAGTTTCTTGGAGGTCATAAGATTGTTAACTTAAGCCAATTCTATAAAGGAGTATTGTAAATGGATTTAAGACTGTAATTGTTTTCATAGGATGCTATTATCACTCACTTAGATGTTAATAGTTAATTTATACAGAAAGTATCTGTCATTACTTGTGAAATCTAATATACACTTAATGATTTTAACAAATCAATAAAAATATTATTCAATGATATTTAGTTCTACTGTTATTTTCCGAATTTAGTTGAGAAAATTGTATTTTATTTATTATAGGTAGAATGATAAGAATTGAAATAGAAATAGCACACCAACAGTGTTGGTTTATGGATTGGAATATCTTTATTTTTTTAGTATTTCTAGTTATTGACCATGGCATAGCCAAGCCTATGATAGAATAATCAAAGTTAATTGCTATTGAACTTAATAATTAACAGGGAATTGTAATATAATTTATTTACCTGTTAATTTATTAATTATATTTGTTCCTTATTCTGAATTATTTTAATGAACAATATATGTTAATTGATATGTTCTTTATATCTTATGTTTTTCATTGTAATATAAAAGCTCAAACTTAAATGATTGAATAGAAGCTTGTCTCTAAATCCACTAGTTGCTCATCTCATAACTTATTTTCTGATTTAGGTAATTCATTTATATATTATTAATGATCAGTCATGAAAGATGCATCTGCTGTTGTAAATGATACTTTAATCTTATGCAAATGTCTTAAGGAGGTCGTGTTTGTTACAATTGTAAACATTTGTTTGGCTTTTTTTACATTTCTTATTTGTGTCCGTAGTTGATATGATGTTGTATATCATTAATAAAATATTTATTCTTTAGAAATTTGGGGGCTGTACTTAAAACAAATATGGATTTAAATTTTTTTTTTAGTGTTAGAATGGAAGACATGCTCTCTTTTTGAAAATTAAGTAATTATATTAGTTATTATTTAAATATTTAACACATTGCCTCATCTAAATATTTGTGGAGATTGCCTCTTTTTTTTTTTTTAATCCTACTTAATAGTAAAAACGTTTTGATAAAATTGGATAATTTGAT
>NW_027105743.1:250788-273701 GCF_000696795.3 Halyomorpha halys
TATATAAATAATTGGTTTACACTGTCACTTTTTAGATTTAATTTTATTGTATACTTTATTTGCAATATTGTTATTGCAATTAAATTTTACATAACTAAGAATGTTGTTACTATTAATCAATCATTAAATATGTTGCTTTTCAGTATGAAGTTCATAACAATTGTAATTTACTTAATTTTGAATAGTGTTTCATTTAATAATTTTTATTAATATTATATTTTATTTATGTTTATATATAATATTTCCTTCTTTCATTGTTCAATTTATTTAAAATAACTGATTATTTCCTATTAAAACATCCTTATTCTTGTATACATTATCAATTGTACTCAGCTGATGTAAATAGTAAGATACATACTTCATTATCAGTTTAGAAATAATATTTATTATGACTAGCAATTAATCAATGTTTTTTTTTTCTTTTTTGTGAATATGCAGTATACACTTGCATCTAGGAGGATTATCATTTCATTATGATTGTCTGAGGTAACTATGTTCCACTTTTCTTAATATGTTATTTAATTTATTAGGAATTCAGAAATTTGAGAAACATGGTACATAAATTTGTAAACTGCTAAATATTTATTACTTTTGATATAGATATTATTTATTACCTGATGAATTGTATATAGTTTACATTAATTATTATTCCTGATTTAAGAAGTATTTTCACAGAGAACTTTCCTTGAAACATGATTGAGGTGAATTCTAAGCATTTTTTTATTGACTACTGATGAATGTATTGGTACATTCACTGATAAAAATATAGTTTTAAATTTTAAATCATTAACTTTTATGTTCATTCAATTAATGACTTGCTATTTCAATTGGAAATATCTCTTTAGCAGAAGTTTTAACTTTGAATATTTCTTTTAATTATTTATTAAATATTTGTTCTAATATAAATTCAATTAACATATATTCAATTTAGGTTCATTTGATGACTGAGAAACATTTGCATCTGTGATATTTAATCTCATTTCACTTTGTATTATTAGCTTTAAATTAAATATTAATATCTAATATGCAATAATTGTATGCATTTTATTAATTTAATATTTGCATTAGTTAAAATTTCTTCTAAATAGTGTGAAAATTCATAAAAATTGAAAACTTAATGATGAATTACAATCATACATGTTCCTTTATTTATAGCTATAGTTTGTTTTACTATTGAAGTCTGGTGAGAGGTTAATTGACCTTATTTAATTAAATTATAGTGTTTGGTAAAATGTTTTGTTCAATAGAATTATTGAGAAACAACAAGGGACTGGTCCAGGAGGGCTGCATGATGAGGAGATCCCCCCATCTCTCACTAGTATTCACTGACTGAACAGCGGAAAGTTGTTATATATGTGGTTTCT
The DNA here is from genome assembly GCF_000696795.3 of Halyomorpha halys. Classification (NCBI taxonomy): domain Eukaryota; kingdom Metazoa; phylum Arthropoda; class Insecta; order Hemiptera; family Pentatomidae; genus Halyomorpha; species Halyomorpha halys. The sequence goes on from NW_027105743.1 coordinate 252,153, forward strand.
TTGTGCTTTATTTTATTTTGTTATACATTTTTATTAATTATTTTCTTCAATTCCTTTTTGTACTAAGCTTTCTAATATTTTATTTTTATTTTTAATTATTAAAATATTTGAATGATGTATTCATGGTATTAGACAAATAATTTACTAGGCAATATTAATTTAATCTTATTAATATTATAATTTATTAGGAAATTTCTGTAACATAATCAGATGAATAGTTGAAAGTGAATACATTGATGTATTTGTTGCAATACTAATTAATTGTTCTGAATTTAATATAAAAATAAATTAATACTTTTTTTTCAAACTCTTTTGCATTAGAGGCCAATCGGTAAAAATCATTGTAACAACATCTGTATTTTTATAATGACAATAAAGTATTTTTTTTTTCTATTGAAATCATAAAGATAATTTATTTTTAATCCACAGATTTTTTCTTTTCTATTTTCTACTAAAAGAGAATGACTTTAATTTGAAGAAAAATATTTTTATACCCATATTATAATTTATTCTGTTGCAAACGCATATTTATTTTTTATGAATCTTAATTATGAAATATATTCTTTGTTTAAACTTACATGCATATCATTGATAGAATTACTTTTCTTATAAAAATAGAAGGAAGGATTGGTATTTCCATGTACATTATTTGTTCATTTAAATCGCTCAATTGTATGAAAGTTATACTAGACACTAGATCAGAAATTAACAATGAGCTCATAAAAATTCTCATTTGTAAACTTTATTTATTCCTCCTCATTAGAAAATACAAAATTTTGTAAGGATTCATTAGAAATAAATGTCACATATTTGTAAAAAAAATTTATATTGTAAAAAAAAAAAGAAACAAGTACTATGTAATTACAGTAATACTGTGTGTTAATTTACTCAATCATATTCTACATACAACTACCTGATAAAATGCCACTCAACTAAATCAAAGTCATAATAAAATAAATTTATTATCTTTATTAATTTTTTAGTTTTATTTTTGGTCTTATTTCCAAAAGTATACAACTCTAATCCTGTTTGTGTTACTTATTTTCAATAATTGCTTTAAGTTATATCCAAGTTGGTATTATTAACACATTTATTCTTACAATATCCACAATTATTTAGTATCTCACTTTTATAATAGTTTGTAAAGGTAACATAAAATTATTTTATCTTAATTCCTTATGTTTAAAAATGGCAATGATACAATATCCACTCTTCATAGCATACTTAATAGGTACCTTAACACAACCTTTTCCATTTAATTAATTGGGTGGTTGTAAAAGGTCTCAGATACGCCTAAAGTTATCACAGTCTAATTGGTGTTATTAAAGAAAATATAAATGAGGAACAATCAAGTAATATTAACGCTAATATATAAATACAAGTAATAACTGTCCCTCATTACTTTCTTCTTTAAAATACATTACATTTACACACATACACACACTCAAATATATATATATATATAGATAAATATAAATAAAATTTAACCTAGTGAGGTCGAATTGCTCATTTGTCTAATCTCTAATCTGTAGGTCTTCAGTATATACATCGGAATATTGATTCTGACAACTTCTCCGACAACTTTTTGCATTTATCATACTATTCATTCTGAGACAAATGTTTAAACCTCATAGCACAATTAATTAATAAATTAAGTATTGAGATTCATTAGTCATTAAAAAAAAATGACTTGTTCTCCAATAATATCATTTTTAAACATACTGTTTTATAGTATGTATTGTATTTCATTTGAATGAGTTACGTACAAATAATTTTTTATAAGTAGTGGCTAGCAGTGACTTTATTTATTTCAGATTGACTTCCTATTTGTTCAGTGATTGAAAATCCTCCATTTTCAACACCTGCCATGTTTTGTGCTGGAGTTGATTTTGCTTGTTTTCCCTTACCCATCATTAAAGCTGTGATACCAAACAGTACTGAACCTATAAAAAAATAAACTGAAATGAACATACATATGTTTAAACATTCATCACTATGAATATATATATATATACACACACATATTTAATTGAATTTAAATTTAGTTGCTGAATATAAATATTTGTAATCTTCGCATTAAGAAATTTAGATAGAATTTGCTAACATGCTGATTATATTATATAGTTATTCAGTTTAAAAAAAAAATTTTAACTTCTTAATAGCATATCTAGCGGAAAAGAATTCCGTCTAATAAAGATAGTTGAACTTACTTATTAAGTATGCTCCTGCATAAAAAATTGCTAATGAATCCCTGAAGGATGTTGCTTTCCTTACGGGTTCCATCAATATTGGCAAGTTTCCTCCAATATTATTCATTACAAAAAGAAAAACGCCTACTGTTGTTGATCTTACTGCCAGTGGCACTATCTCAACCAGTACAGCAAATAAAATTCCAAACCACATTTCAGCTGAAAGATAAATAAGGTTATTACAGAAATATGTCATTAAATAAGAAACAGGTATTAAAAGTAATGGTATAAGTAGAAAGTATTACTGAAGTATTATCTAAATATTTTTGTATTCAGCAGGAACAAAGTTGCGAAGATAGATGAAGTTGGATTGGTGTTCACCACTTTTTTTTTCAATGAACTTTTTCGACTATTATTGTTAATACTTTTATGTAAATTATACTTTCAGGTAAGATACTTTCTAATTTCAACATAGTTAATTTTAAAAACAGCTTGTTAATATAAATGTCACAAGTAGAAAGTTTTATATGTCAAATTTATAAATAAACCCTCTGAATAATGATGAGAAATGTTGCTGAGATAATTTTAGTTTGTCAATAAAAAATATATATGTATATATTACCAAAGAGATATGAGATGGCAAGTGTTATCATAGCTCCTACTGGTCCCATATATATGCTTCCGAAAGCAAAAGGTGTAGATATAAGCTAAAAAAGAGTTATTTAAATATTAATTCATTTATAACTTGTAAAAAATTATGTATAATTTCTTTAATGAAATATTGTTATTTAATATTTATATATTGCGGATATTTTTACATCAAAATAATTTTAAAAGTTTGAGATATATATTTTTCGTTAATCAAATATACCTGGCTGATAGCAAGTACAACAACTCGTGACTTTATGCCCATGTTTGCAACAATTTTATCTGATGCATATCCTCCAGCCAATACACCTACTCCACCAATTACAAAAGTTACAAAAAATAGCCAGGCTCCAAGGTCTACATGAGGGAAAGTATCTCTGTAAAACTGGTCACAATTGTAAGCAAAACAAAGACCACCTGAAAAATAAAAATCCCTCTATAATTTTAAGTAAAAATTTGTATATACTTGTAAATGAACATGAGTTATTGTTTCATAACTGATATTATTTTTACTGTTATAATCAAGGTATAATATAATGGATGTTAGCTACTGAATAATATTTCATGTTTAACATTTTAGTTAAATTCTTACCTGTATGTCTGATTGATGCAGCAATACATAACATGATAAACCTTGGCTGTAACATAACCTTCCATGGTGTCTCCTTTTGTTTTTTTTCATCTGCAGTTTGATTTTCTTCTTGTTCTTCTCCAATAGTTGTACGAGCTGGCTCTTTAAGTGTTGTTGCACTTAGCAATCCTATTATGAGAGCAAATACACCACTTCCATAGTATGCCAAACGCCAACCCTGATAACAGATAATGTAGAATTAAAATGATTTCAATAGATTTGTACAATTTTATTAATTAGATTTTTAGTTTATATTAATTATAAAATAAGGGTTTGAGAAATTTTTGCTTACCAGATCCCAAGCATTTAATTCTGTAATGTATCTACCAACTGGGAAAGATAGCCCAATACCACCGTATATACCCCAATTAAAGATTGACATCACTAATCCTCTTAGGTCCTAAAATTTCCAAGATTATAATTAAGAAAATATTTTTACTACATTATTAACATCTGTGTAATTTTTACTTGATGTATGTTATATTGAATCAATTATTGTTAAATTAAATTATTAAAAAAAGTTTAAACTATCATCAGTAATTCTTGGTGGTTTACCTCAGGAAACATGTCTGATAATATTCCAGTAGACATAGGATTAAGTGCAGCTTCCCTGAAATATCATTTTTATTAGACTACTCTTTTTTTAAACATAGATTAACACATTTTTGACATAATTAACAAAAATTACTTAATCATTATGCTGTTTGAATAAGTCTGTAACTACACATAGAGTTGGCAAATATTAATATAGAATGGAGTGATTCATGTTATATAAGTTTAATGAGGATTATTTTTATCTATTTATTTTATGATTTTGTCAATATTCATTACATAATGATAACCAATAATTTATTATTATTTACCCTGCAGCAAATATCATCCTCAGTAAAATTAGTTGCCAGTATTGTTGTGTAGCTCCAATAAGAGTAACTGAGGCACCACATATGAATACACATACAGCAAGCATTGGAACTCTGTAATAAAATTAATATAAAATTCTTGAAGACATAATATTTCATTCTGTTTCAATCTAAATAACTCATTTTATTTATTTATGTAACAAATTAAATATCAAAAAATTACTCATATTTCACCTTTTGTATTTATCTGCTGCAATACCAAGAAATACACCTGCAACTGTATATACAGCGATAAAACTTGGTCCTGCTAATATTTGATATTCAATTCCAAGACCATTTCTATTCCATTCACAGTACCTAACACCATCTTCCAGTGTTAATTCAGCACATCTATAAAGTCATATAGTTAAATTCCATTATTATATTATTTGTTTTATGAACCAAAATACATTTATGTGTTAGACTATAGTATTTTACAGAAAAATGATTTATTTAAAAATCAACTAAGTACATATTAATTCAACGCCTCTTACAAGAGTAAGAGCCTACCAAATTGGTAGTCACTTTATAGTTGTTGGTATATCATGGGGTATAGCTTAAAAAATTAATTTAAAAATAAATTCTATGTATTAAAAAGCTTTTTGAGACCAACACTCAAGTCACTTTATTTGATCTAGGATAACCCAACCAGTAAATAAAGTTTTAATAATTTTATCAATGAATATAATGACTGAAAGTCATATTAAAAATTTTATTGACTACCAATTGTTTAAATATCATTTGTTATATTATAGATATGATTTATATATCAACTTACGCAGAATGGTTCAAAGCATTGGAACAGGCTTCGGAAAGAGTCCAGTTAAAATGTGGTTCTGTTTTATTAAGTTGACATGCTATATCTCCATAGGGCACATCTATTGCTGTGGCTTTTGATGTTACCCCAATCAAAAAATGCCCTAGCTCAGCAGTTAGATATCCCAATGTTAGAATCACCAACACATACCAGTTGTACAGCCCACTCAGTTTCTTAATAACTGGTATCATTTTTGAAGAACTGTTCCATAAAACCAAAATAGTTAAGTTATTATATTGTAAAAATAAAATTGTTTGGTAAAGCATATAATATACTATTGGCCTATGATAATACTGAGAGAGAAAACTTAAAATACTGATATATGATGTCATTCAGCTATTAGTGTTATAAATATTAAAAAAGAAAATTAAACCAATATTTTATTACTTATATTCAAGTAGAGATTGTTAAGCATGGATCCAAATCCTTTAATAAGAAACCATGTTTTAATAGAGCCCCATAACACAACCTATTAATCTAAGAAAAATGTAATGGTTTTATTGCAGAATATAAATAATATATTGAGTATTGGTATGCTGATTATGTGTCTATGTACACAAACTTATAAAAATAATGAAATAAAGTTATAAGCATTAACTTAGGCATGAAACATATTTCAGAAGTTAAAGAAAAATAATTTTCAATTTGTAATTAATGATATCTGTTTGTAATTCACACCACAAAAAAATATTATCATATTTTAAAAGATATGTGTTTTTATTTTTGTAGAAATGCGTGAATGTTTATGATGTCGTGTAATATCTATTCCAAAAGGATCATTCTCATTTAGCATGGCACATAAATGCTGCTAAATAGCTTTTTAATAAATAAATACCTATTGCATAGGAATCAATTCATGATCTTATAGGAAGCCAATTTCAGTCTTCTGGTCATGCAGGATACAGATAATCTTTTTTAAAACTATTCATTTAAAAAATGTGGTTTAGTATTTAAATTAAACATAACACCATTCATCTAATAGAGTAAGCATCATTTTGGAAATTTATAAGCATAATTAAAAATTAAATATATGATTGTAACAGACACCAATTTTATAGATATATTTTATTTTATTTATTTGTGGTAGGAAGGATTATAAACAAGTAGTTAATTTTTATTTAAAAACAAAGAAGCAGTAGTATTCTTTTCTGCAGGGACTTGAAGTGATTTTCTTCAGGGCTTGCAATACTCAACACCGCTGGTTTTCAAGCTGGATGCCACCTCACCCTGAGTGCCGTAAGTGAATAATATATAATTTTTACAACAAGTTTGTTATTTAGAAGTAGACAACATTAAACAAAATGGCAACATCTCCTTATCTATGGTATATTTACCACTCTATGGCCATTTAGTCTAGGGAATAAATTCACAATATGTTCGACATTAATTAGTACTGAACCTGGTAGTTTTTCTTTATTTTTTTTAGGTAGGTATCTATTATTACTGATTATTTATTTAAAATATTCTCCTATACATGAAGTGGCTTTAATATTTTGTATTTTAATAAATATTAGAGCATTTAATTTGAATGTTTTTTTTCTTTTCCTACATATTCCAACAAGTTAAATCTGAAAAAAATTTTATTCAGCGGGAAAAGATGCTACGAATTTATTTTTAGCCCAGCAAGAGTATCACAGCGAGTGGAGTTTCCATCCAGCGAGTATTTAAGGATCGTATCCTTAAAAATCACCAATTATACTTGGTTGGTAGATTGACCCCACACCATCGTCCTGTACTGTATTAACTACACACCTCGACATTGTAATTCAAATATGCAAAATTGTAGTGTTTGTACTTCATTTAGCTTTTTAAAAATTTTCCTATTGATTATTATTACACGTACATGTACTTTATTTTATACTAGATTGATTATTGTTCCAACAGATTAGGAACTCCAAAGCTATTCCACTAAACTTTAACACGGAATTTCCTAATATGTTTTTCGTGGTCATAGCTTATGGATTAAACATAGTAGACACCGAAACAAGGTTGGGAATTCCTTCACTGTATTGAAATTGAATTAATTCTTTAGTGTCACCTTATCCTTTATTCTATTGTGAGTTTATTTTTCCCACCCTTCTTGGGAAATGTTATTATTTTATTTATCAATTAAATTTTTTATTTAACAGTGATCGCTTTCGGTAGAATGATTTCTCACTTTAGCGTGTTGGTTTGTCCATTACCTAAAGGAACAATACTACTGCACCAATGTCAGCGTAAATTTTTCTGCCTAAATCAGATGAAATTTATTTGGATACCAGTGACGAGAAGGCACTTTCTTAACTTGTGGATATTGAAAAAAAAAAGAACTGTATAATTCATTTATATATTTTTTATTATATTGTAAGAGCGCGCGCACACACAAACACAAATAATACGTGTAATTGTACTTTTCCTTATTATTAGTAATCGCTCATTTTAATTAAATTCAGTTTTAAACAATATTTTTTTCGAGGCGGAAGATAAGTAAAAAATTAAAATTTGTTAAAAACAGCCAAACCTCAATTAACCGTGCTCACTATTCCGAAAAAAATAAGTGAGTGTATTTCACCCGTTATTTAAGGCTAGTTAAGGATCTTACCTATTGTTAGCAATTGCGAGTTACTGTTTAGTAGTATGTTACTGTTTTAGGAAACTGTACCCTCTTCTCGGTTTCAAACAGCTCTTTTTATTCTTCGCAGTATGTTATTCATTGCTTCAGCTGGGAGGACAATTCATTATTATCTGAAATGGAACCTGTCGTTTTTGAATAATTTTAACGGAAGCATACTGAAGGAATTTCGATCTCCGAGCCAATGGTTTGAGAAGAGAATAAAACGGTTTCATGAGAATTTTTGAGACATTTAGTAATTCTCCGGACTGAAAATTGAGAGATAAGACAAGCAATGGGAGTGCCTGATATCCTCCTGAAAGTCTCCGAAGTGGAAAATTTCGACTACCATAACGCCACGAATTTGAGAAAAAATAAAACTGAAGTTTTATATTCCAAACTATATAAAGCAAAGACCGATTAAACTATATTTCAAACCTTGATTACATTGTACATGACATTATGTCCACTTAAGTAATTAAATACAAAATGTTTTGACAAACCGAGGTTTCCATTTGAAATTGTAACCCCACTCCCTATTGTATAGGATCATTGAGATTCTGCATATGATTAAAAACATTATAGAAAATTGTATAATACATAGAGGAAAATTGTAGAAATGTTGAATAATTATCAATGATCTCTATCCACACTCGTAAATATTATGGAGGAAACTCGGCTAGGCATGAAAACAAATAAAGCTGAATAATACCAATTTAATTAGTACGGCCTTGCACACTCATCGAAAATTATTTTTTAATAAATGATTTATACAGAATCTTTATTTTTTAAAAAAAAATCTTTAATACCTGCAATATTAACACAGTTAAATCCAACACCATTAAATTATATTATCCGCTAATTTTTTTTGTTCCAGTGTGTTCCTCATTTAATATCATTACATTGCAATGATGATAATAGTACAAGGTTATGAAAAAAACAGAACAATACTTTTAAGTGGAACTTTATAAAACAAGGAAATGAGTTTATTGTATCCTTACACATATTATTATGTTATTAAGAATAACGAACTTATCAAGGCAAAAATGCGAGGTGTGAAAATGAAAACGGGCTTTTCCTCTTGGGTGGTATATTAATTAGTACAAGAAAGAAGTCGAAGAGCGTTCCTATTAACTGGTACAGTGTTTAAGGGAGGGATCAAAGGAATACTGGTACTTAAATTAATCCGTTTAACATTTCCAATAAAATTACTAATGTGGGATTACACAGGAGCATTTGTTGCTCCATTGAAATAAGTACATTAAAAAATCTAAAAATGGAATATCCTTTAAGTTAAACTAATTTATTTATTAGTAGTTTTTCTTGATGAAGATGAACTATCATGAAATTCAAAATAATTTAGTAAATCTTCCAAAAAAAAAAAAAAATCTAAGAGCAGGGAAAGCGAATGTTCTAACAAAACATTTTTATTTTTCTATAAAATTTCATATTTTAGGGTTCATGAGGTGGTAATAAATAATATAAATATTGTTCCTACCAAGAATATACCAGTTTAACAAAAGATAGACTGCAATCGGGGAAGATCGGGCGATCTCGACTTTTTCTGTCTCTATTTTTCATTTTTCATTCCTTCAAATTCTTTAATGTTTTGTATTGTTCCATTGTTTATTATAATTAATAATAAGAATAGGTTATTTATTTCATATTAACAAAATTAAAGATACTTTAGAATATAATTTTTTTAACATTCGTCACTTAAGCCATGTCTAACTATTTCAATACGTTTCTAAACCTATCTGATATTAAAGAGTATCCAATTTTACAGTGATATGCTGAGTTAAAGCAAAATCGTTGGAGCCATTTTTAAGAAAATCGAAAAAAAAATGTGAATAATCGATTCTATAAAGTAGCACTTTATGTAAATATGTAATTTTTTTTTAGCTAGATTGTTTTTTCTCACAGACCATTTTTTGAGATTTGGTTATTTGGACTAAGGGGGCATTGAAAAACGTGTATTTCAGTCGAAAACTGATCGTAAAATGTTTTACGATCACAATACTTTTTTAAAATACATAGTTAAGTGGAAGTAAAAAGATTGAGACAAAGTTACACAGAAAATAGAAAGTTTCTTATTATTTATGGTGAGTAATTTAACTAGAAAATTGTATCAACTTAAAAAAAAACTATATTTAATTAATTAAGAAATTCAGCTGATAAATAAATTGCTTCTATAATATTTGTGAGAAAAATACACAGAACCTTGATATTTATTGACGTTAATTTGTTTCTTGCAGCTGAACTATTAGCAATGAACAGATGATTAATCAACAAATTAGTTGTTCAATTAGTGTCAAACAATCCAGCCTTGGGTAATACAGAAGATGCTCTTAAGGAGTCTGTAGTTGAAAGTATGCTAAGGGAAATATGAGTATATTTTCTAAAGGCTGAATTACGTGATTAATCAGAAATCATTCAATTGATTCCCATAGAAAAAAGTAGATGATAACGATTAGTAAGGAAAGGGAAATGAATCATTGCTATATTGTTCGTTCTTATGTTATAATTTCTTTACTTATACTTTTTAGTAAAACATTCTTGATGAATTAATCAGCCGGAAGCATTATAATTTTGTATTATTTAAACTCCGGCGAGGAAATGTAGAGATAGATTATTGTTTCCTTTGAGGGCGTGTCCTTTAAGTACGAGCCGATTCTGGACAGAAAGGTCAGGATGATCAAGATAGGGCGAAGGATAACCATTTAAGGAGTTAAGCTCTGTGACCCATTGTCATTATAACAATGGCGTAATCTGGAATTAAGGATGAATCCTCGCAACACCATGATAACGTTATATTGATGGATGCACCACATCAGCGTCATATTGTTACCAATCATATGTTCACAATTAAAGAAATAATTATCTACATATATTAAGGAAGATTTTTTATCATCGTCACCCATTTTCTATATTTGCATTAAAGTATATATTTTTTTTATTTGCACTAAGCTATATACGGAATATATAGTAAGGGGAAGTTTGAGTTTCAAGGTCCTTTGAGTCCAAATAACCAGCTCTCGAAAAATGGTATGAGTGTCTGTTAGTATGAACAATCTAGCTCAAAAATGAAAATTGGTACGGAACTGAAATTAAATATTTAGGGTGAATATATACCTGTGGAGTGACAGTAATTTTTTCGATAAAATCTACTGACCAAAAGTGCCAGTTAATTGAATAGATTTTTCATATTTTTTTCAAATTTTCTTAAATGCGCCTCAAACACTTTTGATTAAACTCATAATATCTATCTCATTATATGGACTATTGTAATAAACAATGTAACAATTCAAAACATTAAAGAATTTCATGTATAATTAAAGGAAAATGAAGACAGGTTCGAATCGGAAAAAATCGAAACCGTCCGGTCTTTCCTGATTGTAAGCATCTTTACACAAATTCATTATATTTTTTCAACTGCTTTATTCTTGGCAGGACAAAAGTTAATATTCGTTATTTACACTTCAAGAACTATAAAATATGAATTTTTATAGCAACAGAAAAACAAAAAGTACTTGTTAAAAACTTTTACTTTTCCTGCTCTCAGATTTTTTTAAAGAATCAAAAAATAGCTGAACTTCATCGTTATTCCATCAATCTACAAAAATTTATGCCAATAAATTTTCATGTTAGATCTTGAAATAACATTATATCCCTGTTGAAATAATGAAATATTTCTGATACGATGCATTCATCGCTTGGAATAATAACCGGTGAATAATTACACCATTTCGTCTTGGCTTAGGAGAGAATAAATTTCAAAATTGCATCCGTGACTCTCAATAATCACCAGAGAAAACGTTAATTTCCACCTTTATACTTTTTCAATTATGGTTTCAATTTGTCGATGAGCCGTCTTAAGAAATAAGAATACTGAAATCCAAAAACAATAACTTAACAATTAAAGTAACAAACTTTGTAAGTGCAGTTCTTAATTTTTCTTCGAGTCCAATTAACCTGAATACAATGCTGACATACTTATTTTTATTCAATTTTGAAATTGGGTTATTTCATAAAATCTTTCGAAACGATCGTTATAATCCCTTATTTACGAGGTAATAAAACAGCCAATTCTTGGAGTCGAGGTAAAAATCAATAAATAAAAGACAAGGCCGTTTCAAATAATGGTCTAATGATAGGATTTGAACAGTGAATTGTTCAATAATAATATGGAGATTTACGATCCGTTGCATCACAAGTATGCAATTTTACTAAATATTAATGTGCAAGCCGGCTCTAAAGAAAAATATTACTATAATATTGAGTAAAATCTTACTGGAATGCTTCATAATACCATGACCTACAAAGAGAGGGCTGAAAATGAGGCATATACATCGTTAAAAAAATATGAATGTTGCATTAGTAACCCGAATATATTTTGGTTTTTTATCTTCAAGTGCATTATAGATATGCTGCACCAGAATACATTTTTCAGGTATATTCAATCTTGAATATGAGTGATCTGCAGCAATAAGGAGCTAAGACCCTCGGCTAACCACGGTCCTATATCACTTTTGAAATATTAGCTTAAAACGGGAAGAGGAAACTTTAAGATATTTAAATCGAGCAATATTTAAAAAGTGAAGGATTGCCTTTTTTTTTTGTTACGATCTCCTCTTCTGAGATTGTGACATGTGCATCGACCAATCTACTAGAAATTTTAGGTACTGGCTGTGAAATTTTAACTCGACATTGTGCCATCGGATGGTCTTTAATATCAGTTAGGCTTCATCCTCTTTGTAATAGTCTGACGGGACTTAAACACCGAGTTTTCAAAAACGGTCCTTATAAATTACTTTTAATGTTGATTATTTGCAATAATTTACAATCTCTCATTGTTGGAAGAAATAAAAAATGGATAAATATAAAGTATAAAAGAATTTCTGAATTCACTAATGGATGAAATAAATGTTTTCGTGTCTCCATAGCTGTTATGACAGCGTTAGTATTTTACATTTACTTATATGTGTATATGTAACTAAGTTTTAAGTGACTTTTTAAAGCTATATTGTGAAATAAAGAAATAACCTAAGTTACTACAGTTCAAAGAATAGGAAAGATTTGTTTAATTTGGTCAGAAAGAACCTTCACCTCTCGCACTATTAAAAGAATCCTCGAGATTGCTTCGTTGATGATGTGGGGTTTATCAACTAACAATTTATACTATAAATAAAAGGATATATTACCGTATACAAATATTCAAAATTTCCATAAGGTTCACGAATCTTATGGAAATTTTAACTTAATTGCATATTATGGACTTGATAGGAATTATGAAAGTTTGGAGTTGTAAGTGAGTAAAAAAAACTTCCATAACGAAAGTACAAAACCTCTGCTAAATTGTTAATATTTTCTAATTCTATCATGCTCACTAATTAATGGGTTTAGAAGCTTAATTCCCAGTGGTCGCGAGCTGCACTAGAAAGAAGAGATGTAGATTCCATCCTATCTTCACTTGACTACACAGACCCCCTTACATAATTTATTAGGATCATATATATTTGGAATATATAATGGACATAATGATTTTTTTTTTCTCAGGTCAACAAAAAGAACTTAAATCGAAAAAACTTCCAAAGCATTGCTAAACAATTCGTTGTTTCTGCGGGTAATTACGGTAGTTATTTCAGTAATTATGCCAGTGTCAAAGATACGGTTCATTGGAATATTTAAAAAAAAATCCGCTTCCAATGTTTATATTATAAATACGTAACATAGAGGCAAACCTTTAAACATAATTTTAAAAAATAAATTTTCAATGTAAAAACCAAAAAGGAAATTAATATTATATGAGTTTCAGTAAGAATAAATTCTTACTGAAGTATGAATTTAAGAACCTATAATTAAATAAAAGATGATATATGATCTGAGAGGGGTTATATTATTACAGTAGTCATAATTTTGTTGATTAGTGTTTATTATTATCAAATTGAGTTTACTATTAAATTTGTTTTTAATATTTTGTTGCGTCAAAATTTATTTTCAAACCATTCCAGGTGAACTAAAACTAACACTTTTAGTTCTCCTTTAATTTCTTAGTAAGTTTGATTATGTTTATTGATTATAATCATAGAAAAATAAAAAGTTGAGATCGGACATGCTCGGCTGTCTTCGATTTTCCAGCCTGCTTTCCAGTAAAGTAGGCTCTATTGTTTTCATTTTTCTTCTTTTGTTAAAAACCAAATTCTTTTAGTTCGTTAGTTCGAGTTTATAAATATTTTATTACTGTTACAAAAGTTAATATATTTTTGGAAAAGATTTTTTGATAATTCGGTTTTTAAGCCCCGTCAGACTATTTCAATAACCTATTTAATATTATAGATCACTTAATTGTACATTTATTTACCGAGTTTAGTCAAAATCGTTTAAGCTGTTTGTTTGATAAAATCTTAATAAAGTGCAAAATCAATCTTTAAAAAAAATGGATTAAATGAAAAACGTACAAATCAGTTTATTACGTTCCTTGAAAAAATCATTAGACCATTTGCTGTCTGCAGGAAGAGAATGTGGTCAACATCGAGAATCAACCACAACTTTTTTAAATCCGATATAGTGAAAGGTCAGATGTCGTTTCATTATTGAGACTGTGTTAAACCACCATGGAGAGGGAGGAATAAAAACGGTGCAGTTTATTGTTGTTCTCCAACACGATTCAAAACTATTAGTGAATGCAAAGAACTTGCGGGGTAGAAGTACAGAAAAAAAAGAAAAGGTTTTCTCATAATTGTGTATAATCTTGGAACATATCCTACGATTTTTATAAGAAAAAATAATTAATGAGTTAAATATCTGTTAAATGAAACAAGACCTGATGAACGTTTGCTTTGCGTGGTGATCCAACTTCTGATCTGAAGGAGCGCCCACCACTTTTTAGGAATATTAAATAAAAAATATTTGAAGAGAGGAGCTCAATCGGACCGGCACTGCCGGGATTATTAAACTCCTCAAAGTTCCTACTCTCCTATTACAATATAAAAGGTATCCTTTAGAATTGACCAACGTTACTCTCTACTCTCCCACTTCCGTTTCATCTCGCGTCACGAAATCAATTTACTCCTGTATAATTTTTTTTTCTTGAGTTGTAGAGCGTCGTTAATGAAGTTTCAATTCCAAAGCTAATGAGATCAATTAGTGAAACAAATGAATTCGAGACATATTGAATAAATTATAATTAAAATCATCCCTTTCCCATTAAAAATATTTTACAATTCAAAGTGATCCTTGATACCATACGGAAAGTATGCAACTTTAGCCACGTTGTCCGTTAGTAACTACGCTAAAAGTTTTCTTTTTCAATAAATAAGAGATTATGCTAATATTAAAATTTAAAAAAAAATTCAAATAACTTAGACATTTTTTTTTAGCTCGACATGGCTGCCGTGGTGAAAAAGGTTTTTTGAAAGGTATTAAAAGGGTATATTTATTGGAAAATTGACGAAGTTTAGCAGCTCTCTATGCCTTCTAAATAAGACAATGGATTTGGCGTTGAAGAGAATGGCAATTCACTGAGGTACTGTTCTTATAAGCTCATCGAAGGCCAAGGTGATGAAAAATAATATTCGTCCCCGAAGGAGATCTATGCTAAGATTTCCTGATACAGAACACCACGGTGAGTATTTCTTACTTTGCTCAGAAAGGAATTTGATATCAAGGAGTATTTATATTTCTTCTCTGCTACCGGAATATTTCTACTCGCTTAAGACGTTTGCACAGTTAAATGTCAAATAATCCCTGAACCTTTCTATCCAAATCATTAATTAAATTTCAGAATTATTTTTTTAAAAGATACGGTTCATTTTACTTTGAATTGATATGTTATACATATTATATCATTGTACGTTATACATACCTTTTTTTTTATTAAATTATTTATTTACTGAAGAACATTAGTACAATTTGCCACAAATAAATGGTATTAAGTATTAGTATTCAAATATTCATTCATAAAATATATACAGAAATTGAAGAATAAAAGGCGAAAAAACTGTAAAAATAGAAAACAAAATGTACAATAGTGCTAACTGATTTATAAGAAAAAAACAGTTAAATTAAAATTAATAATAAGTTATAATATAATAAATCAAAGTAAATATTATAGAAAAAATTATTATATTATATAAAATAATATAATAATAAAGAATGTTTATTTACTTTTTATAAGAATCTATTATTGTTTATTCACTTTTTACAAAAAATCTATTATTGTGTATTTACTTGTTACAAAAATCCAATATTATGTATTTACTTTTTACAAAAATCTATTATTATTTATTTACTTTTTATTTTTAGTTAATATGTATATGTATATATATATATATATATATATATATGGTATAATTGTGCACTTACATCCCTAATACCTATTGCCCTTTAGGGTAGCAGAATGTATTATTCCAATAAAAGACTGAATTAAATCACTCGTTAAAAAATGTTCCCGATTCATTAAAATTAGCAAAAAAGACAGTATTTTGATAAATATTTTCTTTTCCAACCTGAGTAACAAACATTTGGATTAAACATTCTGGTTAACTTACCGAAATGTAAGTTACGCATTATTTAAGAATATCAATTGTCTTTTTCAATTGTAACTTTGGAAGTTATTATTAAATTTATAATTTCGATTGTGCTTTCTTGATTATTGTTAAATAAATCATTTCCAATACTGTAAAATTATTGTTTAAAAACAAACGAATATTAGTCTGAGAAACACAATTATACGTTATAATATTGTCATTAGAACTGTCTATCTGAGATATTTAACTTAATTATATTCTTATAAAGTATTTATTAATTTAAATTAGAGATACAATGATTTTAATACGATGATCGGAATATTTTAAAAAGTCCCAAAGAATGGAATGAGTGAGTAATTTGTTATTATTTTATAGAAGTTTTAAAATATTAAAATGTACTTTTTAAAATTGATTCACTTAGGTTATTTTATAAACATGGTGTTTCAAGGATAAGTGCGCTATCTGAAAATATGAATTAAGGACCTTAAAACAAGAAAATTCTGTATGAAGGTATGTTCGTGAACGGTTTGCTTAGGAGACATTCACGTCTAAACATTTTCATTGTTTTGAATTTTTATGATATAATAAATAGATTAATATGTATTCCAACTCCTTTATTACTTAAATGCATGCATTAATATTTACATTAAATGCTGTTCAAAGTGAATACCTTGAGCATTAAGACAGGCTCGGCATCTTTCTTCCAAAGCAGCATTGATTGAACGGAATTATTTATTTGTTATTGTTTTGCAAGTTTTAATCATCCTTTTTTATAAAAAATTAAAGTTATTGACCGAACTTATAGAATTTTTGTCTAATATCACCCCACACAAAAAATCCATTGGTGCCAATTCTGAAGAGCGTGACAATAACACGTATCTGTTTTAATACTCAATGTGATTACTTTAGCATGAATGTTTATATTTCACGAATAAAGTAGTGGAATTAATTTATTCATAATAACCTAAGTAGTTGGTTGTGAAGAAAATCTTTAGACGTGAATGTCTCGTAAACCAAGCGCTACAATATAACACTTTTATAAAAATTTAAAAATGGATTATTCAAAAGTTCGAAGTATAATAATACCTAGAAATATATGATATTAAAAAAACAAAAACAGGGGGAGCAAGAATATTAAAATATTTAAATATATTTGCAAATCATCCAGTAAATAAATTTAATAATATTATATGTTTTTATTTGTTTACACTAATTTGAGGATTTGCTCCACAGAATATACGATTCAGGATTACAGACTGTCAAGGATATAGCTGGCAGTGGTCATACTGACTGACTCCTAATGACCCCATGACTTTCATGTCGTGCTAAGGTAGGTCAGGGCCTTATCCAGATTCTTCGTCTTGGCATTAATTTAGGTTATTTTTAAACGATTCATTTTGAATAAATTTACTTTTAAAGCTTTTTTTATCGCATTTTTTCCCATCTTGATTTTTTTATAAAATAGGACGGTATCATAAATCAGTTTGCATTGCCCATTACAGATCAGGTTTTTTGAAGGTACTGTAATCCGATTTTTAGGGATTTGGATATTCATAACCAGTAATACAGATTTCGGTTCATCTATTTTTTTTTAAACAAAATATAAAAATAATTGTTATAAACTTGGAATAACATAAAAAACGGATTATTTACTTTATTTGTCCTAGGACCACTAAAATATTAAGGCCATGTCGGCCGATCGTGTTAGAAAAATGCATATTCGATTCATTCTAATGAGGTGTGACTTATACAAATACTTCATAGGCGACTAATGGAATAAACTACCTGGGACTTTACGCATGGGTCAGTAAACATAATCTACTAACAACCCTTTGTGTTATATTTGGAATTAATGAATTATTAAACATAAAAATAACAGCGAAAAAAGTATAATATACAATTAATGGCGGCTCAAAAGCTCTCGCTTAGTCTTCACTGGCTTTTAATACCAGTGACGCGGCTGGGAGAGAAGCACTGGGATCTCTTGGAGCACAGCTTTGCCTTCCATATGGAAGTGGCAAAGCTTGGTTCAGATCTCAGAAGGATGAATGTAATTTTTTTTTTTAATGCAAAATATAAATTATTTTGTTATAAATTATTAAGTTTTTGTTATATCGATTATATTTTTATTTATAAATACCATATTTGTATTTTTTTATTTATTTCATTACCATTTTATCTTATTTTTTTAATTTCGCGAGTACCGTTGTTAGCATTGACATTTCTTTTTTTTTTTTATTCTTTATTCTTTATAGATGGTATGAATGAATAATCTGAATGTTAATACTTATTGCCCTAAATTGTGGTAGATTGTATTATTATTTTAAAAAAACATTAATTTATACACAAACATAATATATGTTATACATGAGATTAAACAAGGTGATAGTTTAAGGAAGCGGAAGAAAATGCTGAACTAAAAATAGAATAATAAGAGATGGATTAGAATAAAAGAAAAAAATAAAGAGTGCGGTTTTCTCGCTTCTCATACATGCATAATTTACGAAACAGTAATAATCGTTTTACAGAATAAATTAAAATGTTTTATAAATCAACATTCAATGTCGTTTACCTGTAGAACTGTATTACTAAACGTTATTTTAATGAATGCATATTACAGGTTTTTTTTTATTCTGTTTATTCATTTTTTATTTTGAATTTGAATTTTGTTTATTTACTATAAATACATTTTTAAACGGATTCGACATTATATTCGAAAAGTAATAACTCAAGTATACTAACATAGTACTTGAAGTATAACTTATTGAATATAAAGTCATTAAAATACCTATGTACATTTATCAAGTTAATAAATGAATTAGAATTAACAACTTTCATTATTAAATAAAAATAATTTAGTGATGCTCAACAAAGACTTTTCGTTTTTTCTAAATTCGATATGATTTATTATATACCCTTCTAATTAAAAAAATAATTAGAAGAACCAATTGATAAATAAAATTTTTCTAATCTTAAGTGACTGGACCAATCCGTTAAACCAGATTAGTGGGTTTTCACCACGTTCTATATGTTTTTGTCTTTCCTATTCTCGGGTAAGTCATTAAGGAATATAATATTGATATTTAGAAAAATTTATGATGGAAAATCTTGATAAATTTATAATCTTGAGTGGATAGTGGATTTATTTTATAAACAGAGAATGGGCCAGCTCGGAGATATTTCGATAACTATCACGCCTTCTAAAAGAGAACACCTTTGTTAGATTTGAAAGATAAATTATGGGGGAGGGGGAGTCTTGACGTTCAAGAACAGTATCTTTTATGCAACAAGTCATTATATTGACCAAGGGAATTGGTAATCTGCTCAGAATGGTATCGCTCGGCCAGGGTCTTTAGAAGCACGATCATACATGTTGTAACAACTATTAAATAACTTATCTCCATATAATTTAAATAATGGAGGGAAAGGTTGGTATGTTATGAGTCTATTGGAGAATATATCAATTATAAAAAAATAAGTAAATAAATTCGGATTTTCCTGTAACTCCTATTAACTTAATTGCGTTAATCAGATCAGAAATATTAACTATAATTTCGCGAGTCCAAGAATTAAATATTAAATAAATATGCCTATATGTATATATATACATACAATGAAGTGGTGGGGTCAGCAGTAATGGTGGTTAACCGTCAGGTTTTTCTTTAAACAATGTAAGGGACAGTTTTTCATTTCATGGAGGCTGAGTGTGCCTTCATAATGTATCCACATTGGTTATTAACGGCTGATACGATCAATAGCCAATATTGGCTTGCACCTTGCGAAGGCACACTCAACTTCCATGAAATGGGAAACTGTCTCTTAAATTATTTAGAGAAAAAACTGACAGTTGACCAGGAATGCTGCTGACCACATCACTTCATAGTATAACCAAATATAACTCAATAAATGGTACTTATAAGAAGAAATTCGGTTTTGTTTGTTACATACCCACCGAAAAATATAATTTAAATAATGAAAATGATACTCATTAGTAAAAATGAGTATTTATTTTTATAATAAAAATAAATACTTGTTCTATATTTATATAAAAAGTATGAAAGTTGACGAAAATCTGTTCGAAAGAATCATTTACGTTGAGTTTACTACGTCCCACAAATTCTGCTTAATAACTTCCGAATTTGTCTAAACACACTGCAGAGGAATCAATCCTTGATTTTGAAGAAAGCCAGCGATTAAGTTTGTGTCATAAATGACACAGAAAATCTATTTTAAATGATACATTTAAACAAATTGGTTTTCTCTATAAATTTAATGTAGCGCAACAGTCAAGCAGAATAAGTCCAACTATGCAAATTTGGATTTATAATCATATTCAAAAATTAAACCTGTGACTTAAATAATATCGATTTAAAACATTTTTTTGGTTGTGGGAAACCAACAATTACCGAAAATTCTCATAGTCGCAAGACGCATATCCCATAATGTATACCTCAAGTTCTTTTCAACAAATAAAGGTTCACATTAAGTGATTTTTTGAAGCTATACGAAATCGCAATAATCATAAGCAAAACACCTCTAATTGATTTTGGCGTTGCGAAGAACTTTTAATAAAATTATTTATATTTTTTAATAAAACATTATTAGCAATTTGATTAAAAATTATTTGAAGTACAATACAGCTCTGACGTTGCGTATGCAGGTCAAATAAATGGTATTAGAAAGGAAGCAGGCGTTGTACAGAGCGCTTTGTCGTATTCGCTAGATCTTGGCCTCGTTGATTATTCATCTGTAACCCATAAGTAACATGCTTCTCAGCGTGTATAAACTGTTTTATTTCTTTTGTTCTGAATTTAAACTTTTATTATTAGTATTATTATTTTTATATTTATTATTTCTTAGATGTATTACATTTTATAATTATTATTTCTTATATTCTTTACTACTTTTATTTTGATGTATTTATTCCTTTGTATGCCCGAGTAAATATTTGTTGAGTCGTGTTTATGAATTCTCATTAAATATTGCCCAATTGCGAAAATGTATCATATATCACAATCTTTAAAATTTTAACAATTTATTTTTTAGTTAAATTTTATTTAACTTTTGGAAGCAAAAAAAAAAATTATTGGGTCAAGAAAGAAAATATATTTAGAGAGATATAGGAATATTAAAAAAAAAATAAATAAATAAGTATAAAGAAAAAAAAAAATCATATATTACCACTGTGCATTTTACATATTACTTACTCATTACATTTTACTTATCATTATTAATAAGTAAAATGAA
>NW_027105743.1:273796-277018 GCF_000696795.3 Halyomorpha halys
AGAGAGAGAGAGAGAGAGAGAGAAATACAAAACTAATACCGTATGATACCAGAGTACCAGCGGACGTGACTGATCTTTCTCAGCGTAAGACAAGATTAGTGTGGTCTAAACTAGTTCCATTCACCTTTTTTATTTCTGAAGGATGTTTTTATTTATAAATACATAATTTTTTGGGAAGAACTGGATTATAATTATCAATTGCAAGTGTAGTTGGAAAATTTAAAAACTTAATAATTTAAAATTTTCATAATATATTTATATAGTGCAAACCACATTATTTAATGATAAATTATTAATTTTTTTGAGATATAAAAGGTTTTGAAACGGTTTTTGTTAAAACGTTGTAGAGACTTTAACGCGTATGAAAAATATCCATTTCGGTTATACCTATTTATTTTGATATATTAATAATAACCATTAATTAACAGACGATTTTTTCTTTAAATTAAAGAAGTTCGTATTCAATTTTTTATTAGATTCATTTCGTTTTAAAAGCATCATAAATTTCAACTCCATCATAAGGGATACGGCCAAAAGGGCAGGGCTGCCATAAAATTATCGAAACTGGTACAAGCTGATTGTATTTATGACATTAATTAACGTGTAGCCAATCCAAACCAAGGCTGTGCGGTTTTATTCCAGGTAAAGTCTGATGAAAGATGAATTACGGAATATTTGGCGTCTGGATGAAGCGTTAAATCTCAGGATTCAGGTGTAACTTCTGTACTTCGAGCTTACTGTAATAAAATTTATTATATATTTATACTCGAGTATGAATAAATGTAAACGAAATTATTTGGTCAAAATTTCTTTAAGTTTTATGACATTGAACATTGACATAAAAATGAAATAAAAATCTTAAAATGATCCAGTTTGATTACATTTTTTTAATTTAATTAAAGAAAATAGGACAGTCATTATGTAATTGTTTCAAATTTATTTTACTTTATATTGTTGATAAAAAAAATAAAGAACCATTTAATTTGTTTTTACAACTATTTATAAATTTGGATGAAGTTTATTAAGGTTATTTATTTTATAAATTTAACAAAATGATTTCGATTTTTTGAAATAGCTCAACAGGCTGTGTTTCCTCGATAAGGAAATTTGAATCTAAATTATTGGTTGAAAAATTCAATAAACATTTTTTGCCCCTACCAGAAAGGTATTTTAAAACTTAAAATTTTATCTAGTAAATATACACATTTTCCTCTGCTTTTTAATTCAAAAAATTTTTATAATGAGATTGGTCAGTTTTTTTTTTTAATTTATCTGAAAATCGAAAATACGATTATCCAAAGGGAAACTTAAAACATTATAGCGAAATTAATTATTTTTATTAATAAATAGATATAAACAAAATAAAGTTCTTCTGAAATAGGTAATAATATACTATGTTTAATGATTGTGAGATTTAGTGAACAAAAACGAGTCATGTTTTCTTTAAGTTTGTTATAGTTGTATTCTGGTTCAAGCCGTTCGATATTGATCTGCCAGGTGGAAACCGAACCTATACATTTATTATACCATGTCCTAGAAATACATATCCTGTTTTTTTTTTTTTTAATAGATATAATTATTTTCAGTAATTGATTGATATTAATATATATCTACACCAAACATTACCTTCCTTCATTCCACATACGCCCATTAAAGGCATAGCTTATGCAACATTTACCCTTGTAAATTAAATAAGTGCTTTGTACATTATATAATGTTACTCATTATTATGTGTCCATAAATATTAATGTGACATTCGTTACTATATTTCCTGATCGTTCATGGTTTAAGCAGAACGGTATAGATTATCTGATAGTACGCTGGATTAGATTTAAACTGATATGATAAACTGGATATGTTACTTGTATAGATATTTATTAATTAACATGTAGACAGAATTATATGATGTTCTACCTAATCTTGAATGTATTTTAAAAATAATATTACTGATTCGATTTTTTTTTCACCACTAGTGGGTGAATTAGCTTCTAGAACTTCCGTGTAAAGCTAAATTAATTTTATCCTCCATGTCTTAACAAGTACATTCGTTTTGAAACATATAAAAATAAAACCTAGTGTTACAGCTGCGAATTCTTATCGATATGTGAATCTTGACGGATTATGGTAATGATATTTTCTTACGCAACGGAAACATTGTTAGTTAATTCATTCAAAGAACTAAGAGCTGGAAATAACATGTTTATCTTAATGAAGAATGTTTCTTATCCAACATGTAATAGCAATTAGAAATTCACCTTTTAATTAACCTTCTGGCACGAGTGGAGTTAATTACTCTTGAGACTTTAGCAAAAAAAAGAAGAGTTCCAATAGGGAAATAAAGATACGACCGTTAGCAATTGCATCTTTAGGTTGCATGTACGACCTTCGTTAAGAGGTAGCGTAGATATATATCAACTTGTAATATCGTCTTCATCCGAAATATTTGTTGACAGAATGAATTTATATATAATTAATAACAAAAGTAAGGGACGAAGGCTTAGCTGATTGTGACAGAGAGCTGTGCTAATTATTAAAAATCCTCAAGAGCGAGTGTGATGGGTTAAGCATCCTATACTGACACCTAAAGACGAACTAATCACCAGAATCTAATGTGACAATAGAAGCCAAAAAATTCTTTGTGTTTTTGAAACAGTAGAATATACATGGAAGTTTTTGTCTTTTTTGAAAATACTAACAACAGTGTGTTAATCAAAAGATTTAATCAGAAAAAACATTTAAATTAAAAATCTAAAATTAGTAAGTTTGATTGGCTTTTGTAATAACACTGCGTTCGAATTTTTGGACGAAATAAGCATAAAAATGTCAAAAGCATTTTATTATAAAGAATTTAATATAAAATATTCTAAAAATTTTGTACATAATTTTTTATTTTTAAGTACTGACAAATTTCAGTTTTTAAAATCGATATATGGATGCTGATCTATTGTAACTTTGTAATTGGTTGCTATGATATATTTGTCAAACGTGCAAAAATACAAAATATTATTCTTCTACCATAGATGAACTGAATTGAAACATAGATTTTTAAAATTCGTTATCAATTATCGTAATAACATTGCGTTCAAAAGTTTGGACTAAATAAGCACTGAAACGTTAAACACAAATGAATTATCATTCTGATCACAATTAACAATATTAGGAATTTAATATAAAATATTTCTGGAAATTTTGATTTTTTTTTTAAATGCTGAAAAAAAATAT